>NW_011492993.1:573-1130 GCF_000754665.1 Bison bison bison | reverse complement strand
AGCCAGGACCTCTCAGGACCCAGGGACACCACATACCATTCCCTGGTAGCTCAGTTGGTCAAGAAACCATCTGCAATGCAGGAGACCCTGGTTCGATTCCAGGGTCAGAAGATCTGCTGGAGAAGGGATAGGCTACCCACTCCAGTATTCTTGGGCTTCTCTGGTGGCTCAGACGGTAAAGAATCTGCCTGCAACGCAGGAGACCCCAGTTCAATTCCTGGGTTGGGAAGATCCCCTGTAGAAGGGATAGTCTACCTACTCCAGTATTCTTAGGCTTCTCTGGTGGCTCAGACAGTAAAGAATCCGCCTGCAATGTGGGAGACCTGGGTTCAATCCCTGGTTCAGGAAGATCTGCTGGAGAAGGGAACAGCTACCCCCTCCAGTATTCTGGCCTGGAGAATTCCATGGGATAGTCCATGGGGTCACAAAGAGTCGGACACGACTGAGTGACTTTGGGCTTCCCAGGTGGTGCTAGTGGTAAAGAACACACCTGGCAATGCAGGAGACACTGGTTGTATCCCTGGGTTGGGAAGATCCCCTGGAGAAGGAAAATGGTA
>NW_011492993.1:0-473 GCF_000754665.1 Bison bison bison | reverse complement strand
AGGTAGCCAAATCAGTTTAAAAAAAGAACAACTCCCCCGCAAAAAAACTCCAACTCCACACATCTGCCCTTTGTGTGCACTTTCTGCTCCAGACTGCAGATTTGATTAAACCATAAAGAATATCAGTGCACTTGGACACAGAGAAAGCTACTGAGTCAGTAGCAGAGCAGGTTGTATTCTAGGCTGCCCCTCTGAGTATAAGACAAAATCTTAGGGCAAGGTCCCACTACAGACTTCATCCACCCATCTATCCAGTATGTGTGCATAATTCCAGGCCTTGGAGATACCCCAGGGGAGATGCAGGGAGAAACCGAGTCAAACAGCATACAGGAGGTGGTGAGAAGGGAACGGTGAAGCAGGGGAAAGTGGCCAGGTGGAAGCAGGCGTCCAGCTTCAGGGAGGGCAGCGCTGGGAAGGAGCCCACTGAGCCGACCTGAAGGAGACCCGAAAGGGAGCCATGAATACAACCTGCT
>NW_011492992.1:14165-14962 GCF_000754665.1 Bison bison bison | reverse complement strand
ATATCATACATCAAACCTGGACTGGAGATTCATTCCACATATGATATTATACATGTTTCAATGCCATTCTCCCAAATCATCCCACCCTCACCCTCTCCCACAGAGTCCTAAAGACTGTTCTATACATATGTGTCTCTTTTGCTGTCTCACATACAGGGTTATCGTTACCATCTTTCTAAATTCCATATATATATGTGTTAGTATACTGTATTGATGTTTTTCTTTCTGGCTTACTTCACTCTGTATAATAGGCTCCAGTTTCATCCACCTCATTAGAACTGATTCAAATGTATTCTTTTTAATGGCTGAATAATACTCCATTGTGTATATGTACCACAGCTTTCTTATCCATTCATCTGCTGATGGACATCTGGGTTGCTTCCATGGCCTGGCTGTTATAAATAGTGCTGCGATGAACATTGGGGTACACATGTCTCTTTTGGTTTCCTTGATGTGTATGCTCAGTAGTGGGATTGCTGGGTCATATGGCAGTTCTATTTCCAGTTTTTTAAGGAATCTCCACACTGTTCTCCATAGTGGCTGGGCTAGTTTGCATTCTCACCAACAGTGTAAGAGGGTTCCCCTTTCTCTGCACCCTCTCCAGCATTTATATGTTGTAGACTTTTGGATAGCAGCCATTCTGACTGGCGTGAAGTGTTATCTCATTGTGGTTTTGATTTGCATTTCTCTGATAATGAGTGATGTTGAGCATCTTTTCATGTATTTGTTAGCCATTTGTATGTCTTCCTTGGAGAAATGTCTGTTTAGTTCTTTGGCCCATTTTTTGATTGGGTCAT
>NW_011492992.1:9840-10572 GCF_000754665.1 Bison bison bison | reverse complement strand
TGGAGAAGGGAATGGCTATCCACTACAGTATTCTTGCCTGGAGAATTCCATGTAGAGTGGAACCTCATGGGCTACCGTCCATGGAGTCACAAAGAGTCAGACACAACTGAGTGCCTAACACTTTACTTGGTTTGAAGTAATATTTCAGTGTGGTTTTGATTTGCATTTTTCTAGTTAATGATATTGAACATCTTTTCATGAATTTGTTGGCCATTTGTATGTATTCTTTGGAGAAATAATTATTAATGACCTTTGTACATTTTTGTTTTTAATTGAGTTGTTCATTCTTGTTGAGTTTTAAGAGATTTTCTGAAATTCTGGATACTAGATCCATATCACATATGTGTCTTTTTGACCCCATGGACTATAGCCCACCAGATTCCTCTGTCCATGGGTTTTCCCAGGCAAAAATACTAGAGTGGTCTGCTATTTCCTTCTCCAGGGGATTGAACCTGGATCTCAGATTCTTTACCATCTGAGCCACCAGGGAATCCTATCAGATATATGAGGTTGTCTTTTTAACTTTTTTTCTAGTGTCCTTTGATGCAAAAGTTTTTTAACGTTGATGTTCAATTTATGTGAAATTTTTTATGTTGCTTATGTATTTGTTGTCATATTTAAGAAAGTTTTACCAAAACCAAGATCTTCCTAAGTATTTGTTGTGCTTCTCCAGGTTTGTAGTGTTCTGCCTAGCCTATTATTCATCATATATTTACTTTTTAAATATGACAA
>NW_011492992.1:8674-9740 GCF_000754665.1 Bison bison bison | reverse complement strand
TTAATACACTATTGTGGTTACTGAAGATTTGTAGCAAGTTTTGAAATTGGAAAGTGTGAATCCTCTCAGTTTTGTTATTTAATTTCAAGGCTGTCTATTCAATCTTCAGAATGAACCAACCTTGCCAACACTTCATCTCAGATTACTAGCTTCCACCATGGGCAAAAGATTAGAGTTGGCAAAAACCATAGACTATGCTAAAAGCCTAGGATGACAAGGTGGAGAGAGTGTTGATTAGCTGAATATGGACTTTGAAAAATACCTGTGTGACTGTGTGATATTATAGTGTTTACAATTTACTCTGTTGATGTGGTAGATTGCATTGCTCAGTTTCCCAGTGTTGAACAAGCCTTGTATCCCTGTAATAAACACCACTTGCTAGTGGTATATAATTCTTTCTATACATTGTAGAATTTGCTTTGCTAATAAATTGTTAAGAATTTTATATCTATATACATGAAATTATGAGAAAAGTTAGATAAAAATGAAAGAAGATACTAAAAATGGAAAGATACATCATTCTTATTGGTGGGAAGGCTTATTATTTCAAATATTTCAATTCTTTTCAGATTAGCCTATAGATTTATAGTAATTTCAATCAAAATTCCAAGTAGGTTATTAAATACACTAGAAAATTGATTCCATAAATGTAATTGATTTTGAGGGACCTAGAATAGGCTGAACAATCTTGAGAAGGAACAAAAAACCTGGAAAGACTTACATAAACTAGGAGTAGCTCTAACAAAATATGTAAAAGACCTCTACAAATAAGCTATTAAATACTGTTGACAAGAATTATATGGATCATTTAAATAAAATGGAAACCATTCCATGTTTATAGATGGGACACTTTGATATATAAAATATCATTTCATTGATAATGAATCTGTTGGTTCAACATAGTCCCAATCAAAAGTCCAACAGGTTTATTTTGTGGAAACTGACAAGCTGACTTCAAGATTTTAATGGAAATTCAAAGGACCAACTATAAGTAGGCAATGCAGGTTTAAACAGAAGAACCAAGTTCCAAGAATTTAGTACATATAAAGATTATTAAGCCATGGTA
>NW_011492992.1:7951-8250 GCF_000754665.1 Bison bison bison | reverse complement strand
AGCCTATTATTCATCATATATTTACTTTTTAATTTTGTGATTTTAATACTTATATCTACATCTTTGGTTTATCTTAAGTTAAATTCTGCAGATAGTGTGCAGTAAAGTCCAATTTCATTCTTTTCCATTTGAATATATACATAGGACCATTTCTTAAAGAGACTATTTCCCCCCATTGAATGATCTTGATACCCTAGTCAAAAACCACTTGAATATAGATACATGGCAGTGTTTCTGAAACATGAATTCTAATGTATTTGTTTACATGTCTATCTTTACGCCTTTAATACACTATTGTG
>NW_011492992.1:4987-5699 GCF_000754665.1 Bison bison bison | reverse complement strand
AGTATTTATTGGCAAGGCCATGATGGCATACACAAAACAATTTTGAGATAGCTGGAATACATGCACAGGATGAAAACCCTGATATATTATTCCATACAATAGTGTTTATCATACAGTGAAAACTGTAAGTCATAAACCTCGTTAGAAGTGGTATAACTTCCTAGAAATTTTATATCAGATATGTCATTTACTGTACAAAATATATTTTTTTCTGAGTTGTACCTGTTTAATACCTAATATCTCATACATTCTATCAGAAATATAATGCAAGTTTTGTGTATTTTTTCACTTTTCACTTCAGTCTTGATACATATTTAGCCATTTTTAAAGTTTATACAGAGAGGAAATAAAACAGAATAGAGATTACTATGCAGACACCAGCAATGATGTGATTATCTAGGGAAAATTACATCCACTTGTTTTGTAGTTCTGTTGGTTACTCACACTTTGCATTCTAATTCCTCTGCTCTGTTGCCCATTATAATGTGTTGGAAACGCTCTTGCTGAGAGAGTTTGGCTTCAAAATCTGGTAGTGCTGTGTAAGATATACTCCATAATTCATTGAATCAGGAATAGACTGTAAGTATTTGGTTTATTTTAGTAGTATCTTGTAATATCTGTATATTTTCACCTTGCTTATTTAATTTATAAACAGAATAAATCATGCAAAATGCCAGGCTGGATGAAGCACAAGCTAGAATCAAGATTGCAG
>NW_011492992.1:4399-4740 GCF_000754665.1 Bison bison bison | reverse complement strand
ATTGAAATGCTACACTGTGGATATACCTGTTTCTAATTGTTGAAGCCGTCTTGCTTTACCTATAGTCTATTGTAGTCTACCTAGTTGACCTGGGGTAGATTTTTGAGCTCTTTTGGATTTCACTTTCATATGTAGAAATATAAACAAGTATTAAGTGGCCTCCATCGCTGATTCACTTAATAAATATTTATCAAGCATCATGAATGCTGCTGCTGCTGCTGCTAAGTCGCTTCAGTCATGTGCGACTCTGTGCGACCCCATAGATGGCAGCCCACCAGGCTCCCCTGTCCCTGGGATTCTCCAAGCAAGAACACTGGAGTGGGTTGCCATTTCCTTCTCCA
>NW_011492992.1:3996-4299 GCF_000754665.1 Bison bison bison | reverse complement strand
GTCCCATCACTTCACGGCAAATAGATGGGGAAACAATGGAAACAATGGCAGACTTGATTTTGGGGGGCTCCAAAATCACTGCAGATGATGACTGCAGCCTTCAAATTAAAAGACACTTTCTCCTTGGAAGAAAAGCTATGACCATACTAGACAGCACATTAAAAAGCAGAGACATTACTTTGCCAACAAAGTTCCATCTAATCATAGCTATGGTCTTTCCAGTAGTCATGTATAGATGTGAGAGTTGGACCATAAAGAAAGCTGAGTGCCGAAGAATTGATGCTTTTGAACTGTGGTATTGGA
>NW_011492992.1:0-1025 GCF_000754665.1 Bison bison bison | reverse complement strand
TCTGGAACTCTCTTGCTTTTTTGATGATCCAGTGGATGTTGGCAATTTGATCTCTGGTTCCTCTGCCTTTTCTAAAACCAGCTTGAAAATTCATTAGCATCTTACAAAGCATACTTCAGCCAGCATGCCTTGATATTGTTTCTCTCTAGCTGTTGTCTAAAAATGAACTCCGTCTTTTCAAATTCTACTAATCCGTTCCAAAACAAGATTTTAGGATTTTCATTCGTTATGAAGACAGGAGCAAAAAAAATAAAGGAGGAAAAGTCAATCATACTTATGTATTTAATGTTCTTCCAAATCATAGCTACGTGTCTTCATTCACATTCTGGAAAAGGTGCTATATACTCCGATGAAATAAACACATGATAAAATTAATATGGAATGGTATTTCAGCCTGGTGAAAATCAGCCAAATGGATATAGAGAGACAGCTCATGTTTGTAAAGAATATTAAGAGGAGGCTGGAGGACAATATTGGGGGGCTTTTCTAAAATTGAGATCGTTTGTCTTACAGAGAGAGGACTATGTAAAAATCAAGATATTCCATTTTAATTGGATTTTTACAATTCTAATTACTTTTCTTATGGAATGTGCAATATCTTTCTAAATGGAATTGTTGTCAAAATCAAGAACTTATTACTACAGATTTAAAGAATTGCAGAAATAAACTCTAACTAATTCCAATGAGTGATTGATACTTGGGGAAGATGACTAAAAGTTTTGAATCAGATTGTACTCCCCACATATGTTACATTTTCTTAAAATAATTATAATACAAGGGATGTGGAAAATACTTATTATTTACCTCAGGAAGTCATGCTTCATCTAAAATCACTTCATAATCCCTTCCACAGGAGACCAGCACAATAAACACCCCTTGCATCCCTCTTCTGTGTTTCTAGCTGAATATTTGGCTCTTTGATAGGATACAAGCTGGTTAAAATACAGTTTCTGTATCTAGGCTGACTGAACTTGAAGCCAGTTTATCAGCTGTTGAACTTGGGCAGGGTGTTTAACTTCTTTGTG
>NW_011492991.1:12499-13249 GCF_000754665.1 Bison bison bison | reverse complement strand
GCCAGCATTTCTTCATGCCCTCCTGTTGTTTTTATGGTAACAGCAGCCTCTGTGGTTATCCCAGGCCTGGTTGTAAATGAGAGTAAAATAAGAAAGAGGAAGCCACCAAAAGCTTTTGTCTCTTTAGCCTTTAAGGTTTTTATTTTCTTTAAGTAAAGTTCTATTTCTTATTTAAGACTATTTACACCATTGTAGTTATTGCAGGTAAACAGTTTCTCCTTCCCTTCTACAGATACCTGGAGGTATTCAGCTGCAGTTATTGTCACAGCTATGTTTTCAGAATCTGTTGAGGACATGTCTCAATACAGGAGGTCTGTGTGGATTATGAATTGCATAGATATTCATGGGAATAAGTCTATTGCAGTCTTCACCTCTCAGCTTCTCACTCAGTGACACCATTTGCTAACTATAAATTTCTTACCAGGAATGTAAGTACATTTCACTTTTGTTTGGATACTAACGTTAACTACACTGTAACTGTTGTTAACAACTAACTACAGCTGTCATGGGCTTGAACGAGAGAAGGACCCACACTGGTTCACGGCAGGGACAGAGATGCGGGTTCAGGAGTATTTGTCGGGGGTCTGAGAAAGAGCAGGACCCAGCCTAGTTCAGTGAAGGGGCCAAGAAGAGGGCTCAGGAGTATGTGTTGGGGGATCTAACAAGGGCATGACCTAGACTGGTTCAGTGCAGGGACCGAGATGTAGGTTCAGGAGTATTTCTCGGGGTTTTGAACAAGGGCAAGACCCA
>NW_011492991.1:8248-9413 GCF_000754665.1 Bison bison bison | reverse complement strand
GAATTTTTTCATATTTGTCATTTGAAAATATTTGTGAGGTTTTTCCTTCATGAAATATTGAATACTGTCTATTTAACATTTGAAAAACCTGTGTTAATTTTCCTACAAGAAATATAGAATTTTCCCACAGATTTTCATGCTTGGGCTCTTAAATTCTCTATATTTTCATTAAGAATGTTTGGAAGGTCTTCTGATACGAGATTTGGAATTCTGTGTATATCCCATTTGACAATCTGGGGAGAAATGTTCTCATATGAAATATGAATTCTCAATTTTTCACATGTGAAACACTTTCCAGATTTGTAAACATGAAAGAGAATTTTCCATGATTCAGAAATTAACATCTGAGCTAAACCTCAATCACCAAACAGCTGTATTTCATGTATTTCCCAAATACCTATGGGAAATGGTATTTCCCGAATACCTATGGGAAATACATATGGAGTTTTCTGTTATTTCTTTGATGAAAATCTGGGTGAAGATTTCCCTACAAGACATAGGGAATTAATATATTTTACACATGTAAAATCAAAACCCTTATGATTATACAGTGGAAGTGATAAATAGATTCAGGGGATTCAACCTGATAGATGAGTGCCTGAAGACCTATGGATGGAGGTTTGTGATATTGTACAGAAAGCAGTGATCAAGACCATCCACATGGAAAAGAAATGCAAAATAGTAAAGTTATAAGGCCTCACAAAGAGCTGAGAAGAGGAGCGAAGCTAAATGAAAAGGGGAAAAAGAACACTATGCACATTTGGATGAAGAGCCCCAAAGAATTGCAAGGAGAGATAAAACCTTCCTCAGTTATCAATGCCAATAAATAAAGCAAATCAATAGAATTGGAAAGCCTAATGATCTCTTCAAGAAAATCACAGATACCAAGGGAAAATTTCATGCAAAGATGGACACAATAAAAGACAGAAATGCTACGGATGTAACAGAAGCAGAAACTATTAAGAAGAAATGGGAAGAATACACGGATGAACTATACACAAAAGGTCTTCATGACCTAGTTAAGCACGATGGTGTGATCATTTACCTGAGGGCCTGCAGTCCTGGAATGCGAAGTCTAGGGGGACTTAGGAAGCATAACTACAAACAAAGCTCGTGGAGGTGATGGAATTCAGTTGAGATATTTCAAATTCTAAAAGATGATGCT
>NW_011492991.1:7274-8148 GCF_000754665.1 Bison bison bison | reverse complement strand
TAAATTGTCAACACCTATTGGGTCCTCCAAAAAGCAAGAGAACTCCAGGAAAGCAGCTAGTCCTATTTAACTATGCCAAAGACTTTGATTGACACAACAAAACGACACAAGAAAAAAAAATCACATCAAAACGTGGAATATTCTTCAAAACATGGGAATACATGCCTCCTGAGATATCTTACATCCATGTAAATATAATAAATATTTATCAACTTGGAAAAATTTCTCAGTAAGTAGGAAAGGTGAATTATGATAGTAGTGCAGGTTATAGAATGTTGTTGAGTAACGTGTAGAGCATTTGATTGGTTATTACATTTCTTTATTGATAATTCAGTAAGCACTTAAAATGTGTCATATAGGCTCTATGTTTCAGCTGTTGCGAAAGATACATTAAGTAAAGAGGGTAGGCCCAAAACACATTGAAGATATCTGTGCTGTCCTTTGTAGGAGGGCAAACAGAAGTTCCTTCCAACCCCAAGGAAGAGTTGAGACCAAGTTGTGAGAAGGGACTTAGCATGACTGAAAATAATATGTGTGATTGTAGCTTCAGAAGAGAAAGATAATGAAATTACTAAGGGAAACAGATATCATCCAAGAACTTTTTAACCATGCTGATGTGCTGCAGGAATTTATTCTGTCTCTGTGGGGACTGATAAGCAACATCTGAACATGCATTTGGAATTACAGGGTGGAATTTTTGTGTCAGGAAATAAAGATGTGCCTTAAGGACAGCAGAGCAAAAAGGACCCTATAGAATACCACTTGTAAAGTACATATCTTGTGCTGACCATGGGCCAGTCACTGCTAATGTCATGCTATCTTTGGTATCACAGTGATGGTATAATTGTGATCATGATTTTGGATGTGCTACAAT
>NW_011492991.1:4141-5522 GCF_000754665.1 Bison bison bison | reverse complement strand
AATTCAGAGTTACAGTCATCTTTGTTGACACTTGCTTTAACATGCTTCTTGTTAACTTGAACTAATGAAGATATTGGAGACACATTGTTAATCCCAAACTCTTCTTTGCATTCTTAATAAAAGTTGAGGATGATCTCTTTTGAAATTTGGATTATAGTAGGTCTGTAACTAAAATCAAAGGATTAAATTATTTAGTTTCTTCATAAACCAAGGTAAAACTGACAAGCAAAGCTAAGTTATAAAAATGTATTCCTTTAATGAAGCCAATTAAATAGCATCAAATAAAACACCTCCATTAGTAGTTTTAAAACTAACAGGTAACATGTTAGAAAGAATATGCTCCTCAACTAAAAATATGTTGTATATATACAGTACATACTACTTTAAGTAGCTTTAGGACTTGTATCTGGTTTCATATTGCTAGGAAAGCTTTTTAAGCATTCAATATTTTAACCTTCAGCTGTTCTCAACTTCAAAAAATAAAACTTTTCAACAATTTGTTAGCTCAAGTTTAAATTTTGTTTTAGCTACATATGTGAACATGCTTTCTAGGTCACATGATTTAATCTTACATATTGCCAATAAGTGAAAATGTTGGAATACCCTACTCAAAAGAGAGATGTTTTCTTCTTCCAGAAAGACAGGTAGTGCAGCTGATCTTTGAAAAGTTTGTCGCTTTTTACTAAATCCGTAAGGGTTAAGCTGTCAAATTAAACTTTTCATATTCTTGGTTTCTAAAGATGCCTTTCTTTCCAAGACTTCTTTCTTAAAGAGTTCTTCATTGATCACTATACATTGCCTCTCTCATCCCACCAAATAGATTCAAACTGATCACTTTCAACTATATTCCAAAGTTTTTGTGGAAATGTGAGTGAAAGAAAATCTTTCACCTCATCTGTTTCAGAGACAGAATATTTGTAGCATGGACTTTTTATCACAAGATCCTCAGACAAAGTCTGAAGAGCATATTCTTCAATCATTGATCTCAAAACTGGGTCCCTAGTAAGTGTATAGTCATACAAAGGAGATCTAACAGAGGCTTCTGAACCAGTTGATTCATCCTTAGGAGGCCCATCTTGAATTTCTGAAGGAATATGTACCATCTCAGAGAAATCTTTCTTCAGATACTTTTCTCATTTGTCTGATTTTACACACTGCAACTTCACATGCTGCTTGGCTGGCCTACAGAGAGAAACTCTCTGGACCATCACAGAGGACCTCAAAGTCAACGCATACACACTGAGGAAACCAGAAGGGAAAGAGACACGTGTACCCCAATGTTCATTGCAGCACTGTTTATAATAGCCAGGACATGGAAGCAACCTAGATGTCCATCAGCAGATGAATGGATAAGAAAGCTGTGGTACATATACACAATGGA
>NW_011492991.1:2842-3171 GCF_000754665.1 Bison bison bison | reverse complement strand
GGAGTCCAATTGCTTTACAATATTGTATTGGTTTTTCCATACATCAACATGAATCTGCCACGGGTGTACACGTGTGCCCCATCCTGAACCCCCTTGCCTCCTCCCTCCTCATACCATCCCTCCTGGTTATCCCAGTGCACCAGCCCCGAACATCCTGTATCATGCATCAAACCTGGACTGGCGGTTCATTTGACATATGATATTATACATGTTTCAGTGCATTCTCCCAAATCATCCCACCCTCGCCTTCTCTCGCAGGGTCCAAAAGACTGTTCTATACATCTGTGTCTCTTTTGCATTCTCACATACATGGTTATTGTTATCATCTT
>NW_011492991.1:0-731 GCF_000754665.1 Bison bison bison | reverse complement strand
TGGTTTCCTCGGTGTGTATGCCCAGCAGTGGGATTGCTGGCTCATATGGCAGTACTATTTCCAGGTTTTTGTTTTTTTTTTTTTAAGGAATCTCCACAGTGTTCTCCATAGTGGCTGTACTAGTTTGCATTCCTACCAAGAGTGTAAGAGGGGTCCCTTTTCTCCACACCCTCTCCAGCATTTATTGCTTGTTGACTTTTGGAGCACAACTAATCTGATTGGCATGAAATGGTACCTCATTGTGGTTTTGATTTGCATTTCTCTGATAATGAGTGATGTTGAGCATCTTTTCATATGTTTCTTAGCCATCTGTCTCTTTGGAGAAATGTCTGTTTAGTCCTTTGGCCCATTTTTTTCATTGGGTCGTTTATTTTCCTGGAAGGGAGCTTCAGGAGTTGCTTATCTATTTTTGAGATTAATTCTATGTCAGTTGCTTCAGTTCAGTTCAATTCAGTTCAGTTCAGTTGCTCAGTCATGTCAACTCTTTGCAACCCCATAAATCACAGCAAGCCGGGCCTCCCTGTCCATCACCAACTCCTGCAGTCCACTCAAATTCACATCCATTGAGTCGGTGATGCCATCCAGCCATCTCATCCTCTCTCATCCCTTTCTCCTCCTGCCCCCAATTCCTCCCAGCATCAGAGCCTTTTCCAATGAGTCAAGTCTTCGCATGAGGTGGACAAAGTACTGGAGTTTCAGCTTTAGCATCATTCCTTCCAAAGAACACCCAG
>NW_011492990.1:14107-15525 GCF_000754665.1 Bison bison bison | reverse complement strand
TAGGAAGGGGAAATGAGGGCGTTTCCCTCATACAATAAGCTTCTGGACAATATGGGGATAAAAAGCATAAACAGCCCTGGAGTAACAGAAAACTGAGTGGAGAAGTTTGCTCTAGCCACCTGTTTCCTATGTGTTGTTTGCAACAAATTGACAGCATAACAGCAGCTGCACTGCTCTGTGAACCTCACTTTATCATCACTCATAAGATGGTAAACGTGTTCTGAGCACCTTTGGCAAAAGGGTCCTAAAGGAGCTCACAGTCGGGTGGGCAGGAAGCCAGAATGAAGACAATAGTGAAACAAGTGTGATGAGAGCCTTGGCCTTGGGAGCCATTTGAGGCTGGGATCAGGCCATGAGGAATGTCTTCACCTGGTGGTGGGATTACATATAATACCCCATTTGCAGACAAAGGAACCGAGGATCAGAGAGGGTGAGCATCTTACTCAAGGTCACACTGTTTGGTAGTGGTCCTAGCCATTTTTCATGTATGTCTGTTAAAATGTAATGGTCTCTGCACTATTCATTACACCACTCTCTGTCTCTCTCAATGTTGTCACGTATTTTCACTCACAATCACCACCTTATACATTCCCTTGGCTCTACGTCATCTTTTATTAGATAAATAATCTGCTGAACAAAGTATAGATTTCCTGGTAGCACATCCAGTCTCTCCACTTTATAAAAAATATTTCCTTGCAGGGCACATTGTACTCACCCAAACTGATGGTTTACACTGAGCTTGTACTGCACCCACATGCAGGGTAAAGAAAATGGATCACTGGAATCTGTAGTTTTACTTACCTATTTCACACAATCTCAAGCATAATTTTAAATGTAGCCAATATTCAAGTAAAAACAGTAGAATCATTGCTTTCTTATAATGAGCACTCACGAAAGATTTCATTGAATATCAATGAGTTCTAGGCAGGAGACCAAACCCCTTTCATAGAGAGTTGGAAGAGGGTGTTTGCTATGACCAGTGCACTCTCTTGGCAGAATTCTATTAGCTTTTGCCCCGCTTCATTCTGTATTCCAAGGCCAAATTTGCCTGTTACTCCAGGTGTTTCTTGACTTCCTACTTTTGCACTCCAGTCCCCTATAATGAAAAGGACATCTTTTGGGGTGTTAGTTCTAGAAGGTCTTGTAGGTCTTCCTAGAACTGTTCAACTTCAGCTTCTTCAGCGTTACTGGTCAGGGCATAGACTTGGATTACCGTGATATTGAATGGTTTGTCTTGGAAATGAACAGACATCATTCTGTCATTTTTGAGATTGCATCCAAGTACTGCATTTCAGGGAGAAGGCAATGGCACCCCACTCCAGTACTCTTGCCTGGAAAATCCCATGGATGGAGGAACCTGGTAGGCTGCAGTCCATGGGGTCGCTAAGAGTAGGGCACGACTGAGCGACTTCACTTTC
>NW_011492990.1:10791-11137 GCF_000754665.1 Bison bison bison | reverse complement strand
ACACTAACGCACACCTGGTCGTTCCTCAAGCAATATATGTCTCCCTCTGTCTGCATGTCTGTCCCTCTCTCTACCTCTCAATTTCACATGTTCTTTCTCAGGACCAGATTCTCACCAGCAGGATGCCAATGCAGTGCTTCCCATCCTCAGGCCAGTCGAGAAGCCTGGAGTGGTGGGTCGGCCTCCCATTCTCAGTGTGTGTGGAATAGAAGAGTATAGACCACTGAGAGGAGGAGTCATCCAGGGTCCTATAGCAGCTACCTGCCCTTCACAGGGGAGGAGTCTGTGGGCCTGGCTTTGACATCGAAAAGATGGGACATTTACCCCTCCCCTCCTTATAGAAGGA
>NW_011492990.1:9341-10691 GCF_000754665.1 Bison bison bison | reverse complement strand
GGCCCTCTCAGCTGTGTGCCTGGAGCATCTCTCCCAGCAGCTTGGAGGGTAGAAGGGACAATCACTTCTGGAGTCACGAGAAGAGTTGTCGGGTACTGGAGATGCCCTCACAGATGACACCTGGTGATGGTCGGCTCTTGGGGTTAGAAGGCAGGGGCTTCTCCCTGTTTGCCCAGTAATTTGTGTTGTTGCCTGTCTATGTGAGGAGCAGCTGATGTTACTTGAATTTTTTTTTTTCTACCGGTTGTTAAAGGTAAGACACTGAGAAAGAGTAAAAGCAAACTAATAAAGACACTGACTTTATTCTACCCATTGCAATTGGGAGAGCACCAGAGACCTGAAGATCAGACTGTCAGCAAGGTTTTGCATTGTACTTCATTCCATAGAGAGTAGTAGAGAAGTTACAGTGGGGACATTTGCAGGTGGGAAAACGGTTAGGGGAAAGCAGCCTCAAGAGAAGAGGAAATAATTATCTTTGTGACTAGCTTGGAGAAGGCAATGGCACCCCACTCCAGTACTCTTGCCTGGAAAATCCCATCGACGGAGGAGCCTGATAGGCTGCAGTCCATGGGGTCGCTAGGAGTCGAACACGACTGAGCAACTTCGCTTTCACTTTCCACTCTCATGCATTGGAGAAGGAAATGGCAACCTACTCCAGTGTTCTTGCCTGGAGAATCCCAGGGACCTGGGAGCCTGGT
The DNA here is from genome assembly GCF_000754665.1 of Bison bison bison. Lineage (NCBI taxonomy): Eukaryota > Metazoa > Chordata > Mammalia > Artiodactyla > Bovidae > Bison > Bison bison. The sequence goes on along the minus strand of NW_011492990.1, from coordinate 9,993 downwards.
GGGCTGCCGTCTATGGGGTCACACAGAGTCGGACACGACTGAAGTGACTTAGCAGTAGCAGCAGCAGTGACTAGCTAGTTTCGGGACAACTGACTTTTAATCTCTGTTACTAGTCATGAGACAGAAAACAAGGAGTTGGATGGTCTGTGTCTGCCCTTTAATGACAAGGAAGCAAGTCTGTACTTGACCTTGTAGTAGGTAAACATAGTAGTCACTGGAGACTTAGAATATGTCTTATTGAAGTCGGAAGGGGAAGGGTGGTGCTTTGCATTAAGTCATTTTGGGAACATGAGTTTTTTTATAGCTCAGGTAAAGTTGAACTTTGTCAGCACCATAAATATGAGCATCTTTCATGCCTGTTTCAGTAGATAAGTCTATAGATAGTGAGGTTCAAACACCGCCCCCCCTCCCCGTTTTAAAAATTGGATTATAATTGCTTTACAATGCTGTGCTAATTTCTGCTGTAGGACAAGGGTGAATCAGCTATAAGTAAACATATATCCTCTCACTCTTGAACCTCACTTCGACCCCTCAACACCATCCCTCTAGGTCATTCCAAAGCACGAAGCTAAACTTCCTGTGCTATACAGCAACTTGCCACTTGCTCTCTATTTTACACATGGTAATCTGTATATTTCAGTGATATTCTCTC
>NW_011492990.1:5667-6182 GCF_000754665.1 Bison bison bison | reverse complement strand
CTTCACAGTGAGGAGGGATAAGCCGAAGCATGGAAATTTCACAATGTCACTTTACGGTGTCTGTGACCCAGTACACGAAACAGGACTTGAGCTGCCCTACCCACGCACTGTGTGTTGATGAGACTTTCATTATATTTCACTCTATACTCTGAATTTCTCTTAGGATAGGAGGACGTATATTAACACATCCTCCCTATGCAAGTGTTCTGTTTACTAGACCCTGTGGTCTTCAGGGAAACCAGGATGAGTTGCTAGCTCAGTATGGGGACCCTCCTAGGGAATGTCACAGCACCTTCTTGCAATTCCTCAGGTGTCTCCATCTGGTGTCATTAACCCCTGGATGCAACTGCCAGTTCCTGTGATGGCCAGTGGAGGGAGCGACCCCACTGCTGCTTCTACTTGCTACAGATTCAACTGTGATGACTGACTTAATTCACTACAACTCCTCTGAGTAGAGCACACTTAAATATGAAATGAAGTGTGTGTGTGGCATATAAAGACAATTAAATAGTTGG
>NW_011492990.1:4284-5567 GCF_000754665.1 Bison bison bison | reverse complement strand
CAGGAGGTGCAGTGTAAATAACTCACCTGGGGCCTACTTATGGATATTGTGGGAGCTGGGTATATGGGGTTTTATTCCCCACAGACCCAGAGGGGTAAGGGTGAACCCTAGACTTCTCACAGACAAGGAAACAAGCTGAACAAGCATAGGTGGCTGATGCAGTAAAAGCTGGATTTGGGAGTCATGCCCTAGTTCCTCTTGAGTTCAAAGTCAGTCTTCTTTGCAGTCACAACAACATTCATGGCTTGTGTTTCAGTTACCAAGATGCAGATGTTGTTCCATGAGAAGAGAGCCATCATTGTCCCAATCTCCTGTCCACTTGTGAAATGCAGGTATCTAGTAGGGCAAAGTCACCCTGAAGGGTTCTAAGAGCCCTTGTGTGTGTGTCTTAGGAGGAGCTTCCTTGCAGCCAAAAAACTGGAGTCCACTGGTGGGAAAGGCTTGCCCCAGAGGCAACAGCCAAGCAGGACTTTAACTTCCCCTGCAGGGAGGCACTTTGCATACCAGAGAGGCTTTGTAACCAACCCCCACACCCCAGTTATGTCTCCACCAGTCCCAAAGGAATTGGGACGCAAGCTGAGACACAGGAAGTGTTTTTAATGGCTTCAGGACAGTTCTGGAGATGACCCAGCTGCCGTGGTGGTCAGAAGACAAGTGGGAATGGAAGTCTGTCTGGCTTCACCTTTGTCCAGGTCTGTGCTCTTCTGCTCATGTGTGTGTAACCTGTGGATGATCAAAGTGCCACCTCAAGAACTGCCCCCCACCCTGAGAAAGTGTCCTGACCAGAGACCCACACCACATCCCACCCGTGGACATATGGCAGGGGTCAAATACTCTTTTCTGTGTTCCCAGAGTCCTATAATTTAAATCCTCCTGTCGCTTTATTCACACAGCATCTGCTTGTAGGTTACAGCCCCCATCATCCCTAAGCAAACTAGCCACAGTAGGAGGAGACATAGTGTCTGGTCTCTGCTTAGAATTACTTCCTCAGTGAATGAAGGACTGGGACTCAAGGTAAGTACTTAGTCAATAAAGGGTATCCCTTCTTGGACCAGTTACTTTTGTGTTAATAATGACACAGGTAAATGGAGTAAGCAGGACATCTGTGGAATAAGATTCTCTTCCCTTTGGGGGCGGGGATTGGAGTGCATGTTTCATATGACCCCTAATTCTGGAAACTTCTGATCAAAGAGGCTGCAAGGTTCATTACACATGTGTGGGTCACTCTGTTGCCCCATCAGCCACAGTTGTAGCCTCACAGTGGAACTGGGGTCAAGATCCTG
>NW_011492990.1:0-990 GCF_000754665.1 Bison bison bison | reverse complement strand
CCAGTAGTCCTGTATGGATGTGAGAGTTGGACTATAAAGAGTGCTGAGTGCTAAAGAACTTAATCTTTCAAACTGTGGCACTGAAGAAGACTATTGAGAGTCCCTTGGACTGCAAGGAGATCCAGTAAGTCAATCCTAAAGCAAATCAACCTTGAATACTCATTGGAAGGACTGATGCTGAACCTGAAGCTCCAATACTTTGGCTACCTGATGCCAAGAGTTGACTCAATGGAAAAGACTCTAATGCTGGGAAAAATTGAGGGAAAGAAGAGAAGGGGGTGACAGAGGATGAGATGGTAGAATGGAATCATTGCCTCAATGGACATGGGTTTGAGCAAACTCCAGGATATAGTGAAGGACAGGGAAGCCTGGCGTGCTGCAGTCCATGCAATTGCAAAGAGTTGGACATGACTGAGCTACTGAACAACAATGTGAAATGCTTCAATCCCTGATAGCTCAGCTGGTAAAGAGTCTGCCTGCAATGCAGGCCATCCTGGTTCGATTGCTGGGTCAGGAAGTTCCGCTGGAGAAGGGATAGGTTACCCATTCCAGTATTCTTGGGCTTCCCCTGTGGCTCAGCTGGTAAAGAATCCGCCTGCAATGAAGGCCACCCTGGTTCGATTGCTGGGTCAGGAAGATCCACTGGAGAAGAGAAAGGCTACCCCCTCCAGTATTCTGGCCTGGATAATTCCATGGACTTCGGTGCTCCTGTCTGACAGCTTTGTAGTGGAAATGATGATATTCTGCAGGTTTGGAAATAAATCAAGATGGAGACAGGGCCAGCTTTATGTTAGACAGAGGATATATTAGAAAACAGCAGGGTATCCCTGCTGTATTTCGTCAGAGACACAGAAAAAACTTGTCCCCCACAATGGCATTTCCAGTATTGTGACTGAGGGAGATCTTCAAAACAGTAGCAAGAAACTGACCCCCAGGGAGGGTCTCAAGGAAGGCAACCCCATACCTCAACGGTCTAGACAAGGAAGCCTG
>NW_011492989.1:13713-15328 GCF_000754665.1 Bison bison bison | reverse complement strand
CTGGAAAAGACTGAGGCAGGAGGAGAAGGGGACGACAGAGGGTGAGATGGTTGGATGGCATCACTGACTCAATGACCATGAGTTTGAGTAAACTCTGGGAGTTGGTGATGGACAGGGAGGCCTGGTGTGCTACGGTCCATGGGGTCACAAAGAGTTGGACACGACTGAGCGACTGAACTGACTGACTGACTGACATCTTCTCAAGGCTGTTTCCTTCTTATCATTCAGTCTCAGCTCAAACCTCACTTCCCCAGAGGCCTTGATCATCCTGTCTGTAGTTGCTTGTTTTTATCTGCTCCACTCTATTCTCTATTCCATTACCCTATTTATTTTAAATTCACACCACAAAGCACTGTCTAAAAATACTATAGTTTACTGTCAATCTCTCCCATGTAGACTGCAAGTCCCATGAAAGCAGGGATATTTTAGGTCAATTAAAATTCCTTAAATTTATTTTTGTTATGTCATTGAGGGATAATTAACATGAAAAAGTGCACAAATCTAAAATACATAACATGGTTGATTTTGACATATGTATACATGTATGAAATCATCATCAGAGTCACATTAATGAACATACCCTTCACCACCAAAAGTTTCCTTGTGATCCTTTGTGTCCTCTTCCTTCTGGTCCAGATAATCAGTCAACAATCTGCTTTTTGTTGCTATTGATCAATTTGCATTTTCTAGAATTCTATATACATGCAGTCCTACAGGATGCACTTTTTTTCCTCAGCAAACTGATTTTGAGATTCACCCATGTTGTTGCATATTTCAAGAGTTTGTTTCTCCTTATTACTGAGTAATTATAGAAATGTACCGCAGTTGGCTTATCCATTCACCTGTTGAAGGACATCTGGGTTGTTTCCAGTTTTTCACAATGATGAACAAAAACTTCCATTAACATGGGTGTGCAAGTCTTTATGTGGATCTATGTTGAAGGCAGGGATTTTGTGCATCTGGTTATTTGCAAATCTCCCATGCCCAGGCACCTGTATATTATTTATATAGCATGTGTTGGTTAAATGCCTGTTCAATGAATAAGTGAACCCTCCTTTTTAGCCCAGGTTTGCCGATGTTTCCACTGTTTCTGTGCCTACCCTAGAGTCCTTTACCACCATAACTTTTGTTCTCCTCTTGCTTTTCCAATCTGCAGCCCTGGGTGACCCCTTGAGTGGAAGGTGAGTGTTTCCACTCTCGGCCTGTGGGAGAAACCCTGCTCATCGTGTTTGCTGCCAATGCATGCTCTCTACCCTAAGCTGGCCCCTCTGGCTGTTCAACAATCCATTCATTCCTCGCTTGCTGACTCCCTATCACATTCCCTACAGCAGCTGCTCCAAACTTCCTGTGCTTTCCTCAAGCCCCCAGCCCCAGCCCTCCCCCTCATTCTCAGGAGATGACTTCACCTCCTTCATTAGTGAGAAGATTGAGGCCAACTGACAGGAGCTTCTTCGGCTTCCATCAGAGCCATCTCTACATCGCCATCTCAAACGCTTCCGGCTCTCAGGAAGATGTGTCCCTTCACCTTGCCAAGGTTAAGCTCTCTGCCAGTGTGCTTGATCTGAGTTCCAGCTTTAAGGATATTAATAATAACAGCAGCAAAACAAAAGTATTT
>NW_011492989.1:12914-13613 GCF_000754665.1 Bison bison bison | reverse complement strand
GATATGGACCATGCACTTGGATACGTACTGATAAAACGACTGATGTTCGCTGAAAAACTGTGCTTTTAACATGTATCCTTTCCTTTTCCTCTCTAAGCTTAAAAGAGCATTTTTGAAAACAAAAGCATTGTACTTGGTGTGTTATCTAACTTAATCTTCATAGACAGCTTGTAGCATAGTACCATTTTTTAAAAATTAATAAGACTGGGGATCAGAAAGGTTATGTGACATACTTTGGCTCTTAGAGCTAGTAAGTGGTGAAGCTAAGATTTAAGCTAAGATCTAAATCCTGTTCTTTTTTCCTCTCCCTGTCACTTTCCCTCTTGCTCTCCCTCTCTTTCCTTCAAGTTCAGAGAGTTCTCATCCTACTCCTCAGTTCATGGCCAATTATCAACCTTGGTCAAAATATAAAGTAACTATAGGAAAAGTAAAATATAGGGGAAAAGAGAAACACTAAAGGAAGACATGAAGGATCTTGCCAGACTAAGGAGTTTGAACTTCTTGCCGTAGGCAGTGATTCCCCAACTTCAGGCAGCCCTCTGTGAGGTGCTTGTTAATAGCACAGATTTCCAGGCTCTACCCTCAGACCTACTAGATCAGTACCTCTGAAGGTAGGCTAAAGTGAGAGCATAAAAGACCAGTGAGGAGGCTATGAGAGTATTCCAGAGGAAATGACAGTGGCCTGGACTATGGTGGTGG
>NW_011492989.1:12353-12814 GCF_000754665.1 Bison bison bison | reverse complement strand
ATGAAGCAACTAGTTGGAATGGATCTGGAGTACACAGTGAAAGTTCAGGCCTGGGGGTTAAGACTATACAACAGCAAACACATGAGGCTCACTACTGGTTAGAGACTGGTCCAAATCCTCTTATATACATGATCTCAATAGATCCTCATGTTACAGATGTGCAAACAAAGGTACAGAGTAACTTGCCAAAGTTACTAGCATGTGATGGGGTCTGAGGGGATCGGAACTCAAGCAGACTGATTTTAGGGTCACTGCTCCCAGCCCTATACTGTGCTGCCTCTCTCAGGGACCATTTCATCTGCAAAGAGAGAACACTTGAATCTAGGACAATAGAGGCAAGGCTGAAGGCAGAGCCTTTAAGGAAAAATCTACATCTATAAGGAGAGTAATATAAGAGGAATCTACTGAAGAAAACAGAGAAGAAGAGATAGGAAGGTAACAGGGAAATGGAGAAATCATAC
>NW_011492989.1:11437-11967 GCF_000754665.1 Bison bison bison | reverse complement strand
TTGGGGAATGTTGGAAATGAAGTGAAGGGAATGATAATTGATTGATAAAGTTTTGGAAGGAGTCAGCATAGCCTCTTGGATGATGCAGACAGATCAGACTTCCTGTTCTGCCACTTACTTGCTGGGTGGCCTTGGGTAAGTGAGTTAACTTCTTGGAGCCTCAGTCTCTTCATAATAATAACAGCAATAATAATTATATATGTGTACATGCATGCTAAGTCACTTCAGTCATGTCCAACTTTGTGCGACCCTATAGAATGTAGCCCGGCAGTCTCGTCTGTCCATGGGATTCTCCAGGCAGGATTACTGCAATGGGCTGCCATGCCCTCCTCCAGGGGATCTTCCTGACCCAGGGATCAAATATGCTTTCCCTAGGGGAAAAATCTGCCAGTGCTCAAGGCATACAGTGGCACTTGTGACTGGCAACTCTTGGGACTGGCAACTAACTAGCATCAGGGCCCACCTCACAGTGATACAGAGAGCAAATGCTGACCCAATGCTCTCTGAGCAATATGTCGACTCCGGCTTCT
>NW_011492989.1:9350-10230 GCF_000754665.1 Bison bison bison | reverse complement strand
CACAAAAATAGAAACATAGACCAATGGAACAGGATAGAAAGCCCAGAAATAAACCCATGCTCCTATGGTCAGTTAATCTACGACAAAGGGATCAAGACTATACAATGGTGGAAAGACAGTCTCTTCAATAGATGGTGCTGGGAACACTGGACAGCTACATATAAAAATTAAACTAAAATATTCTTTAATACCATACACAAAATAAGCTCAAAATGGATTAAAGACCTCAAAGTGAGAATCTCTTAAAGGAAAACGTAGGCCACACACTCTTTTTCTTTTTTCTAAATTGCAGCAATATCTTTTCCAATCTGTCATTGAGTCTAACAGAAAGAAAACAAAATAAACAAATGGGACCTAATTATACTCAAAAGTTTTTGCATAGCAAAGGAAATCATAAACAAAACGAAAAGACAACCCACAGATGTATAGTGATGTATAATGTTAAATGGACTTCATTCAAGTATAGGCTCAGGCAAATGTGGAAGTCTCAGGTATACACGATGGCATAATTATGTAGAAGAATAAAGCCTTTTGTTCTTGTTCTTATTCAATTGGTAAGTCATGTCTGACTCTTTGCTTTCCCCATGCACTGCAGCATGCCAGGCTTCCCTGTCCTCCACTATCTCCCAGAGTTTGCTCAAATTTATATCTACTGAGTCAGTGATGCCCTCTAACCATCTCATCCTCTGCTGCCCCCTCTCCTTTTTCAATCTTTTCCCCTCTTCAGTCTTTCGCAGCATCAGGGTCTTTCCCCGGTGAGTTGGCTCTTTGCACCAGGTGGCCAAAGTACTAGAACTTCAGCTTCAGCATCACTCCTTCTAATGAATATTCAGGGTTGATTTCCTTTAGGATTGACTAGTTTGATCTTACAGTCCTAAGG
>NW_011492989.1:7639-9250 GCF_000754665.1 Bison bison bison | reverse complement strand
AGTGGTTCCATGTCCAGTTTTAACTGTTGCTTCTTGGCATGCATACAGTTTTCTCAGGAGACGGGTAAAACGGTCTGGTACTCCCATCTCTTTAAGAATTTTCCAGCTTGTTGTGATTCAAGCAAAGGCTTTAGTGTAGTCAATGAAGCAGAAGTAGATGTTTTTCTGGAATTTTCTTGCTTTCTCCGTGATCAAATGAATGCTGGCAATTTGATCTCTGATTCCTCTGCCTTTCCTAAACCCAGCTTGTATATCTGAAAGTTCTCAGTTCATGTACTGCTGAAGCCTAGCTTAAAAGGTTTTGAGTGTAACCTTGCTAGCATGTGAAATGAGTACAGTTAGTTTGACCATTCTTTGGCATTGCCCTTCTTTGGGATTGGAATGAAATGTGACATTCTCCAGTCCTGTGGCCACTGCTGAGTTTTCCAAATTTGCTGACATTTTGTGTGCAGCACTTAAACAATATCATCTTTTAGGATTTTAATAGCTCACTTGGAATTCTGTCACTTCCACTAGCTTTGTTTGTAGTGATGTTTCCTGAGGCCCACTTGACTTCACACTCCAGGATGTCTGGCTCCAGGATGAGTGACCACACCATCATGGTTATTGAGGTCATTAAGACCTTTTTTGTATAGTTTTTTCTGTGTATTCTTGCCAACTCTTCTTAATCTCTTCTAATTATTAGACAAATGCAAATCAAAACTACAATTAAATATCACTTCACACTGGTCAGAATGTCCATCATCAAGAAGTCTACAAAAAAATAAATACTGGAGAGGGTGTGGAGAACCCTTTTACACTCTTGGTGGGAATGAATATTGGTGCAGCCACTATGGAGAACAGCGTGGCGGTTCCTTAAAAAGCTAAAAATAAAGCTACCATATGATCCTGCACTTCCAGGCCTGGGGATACATCTGGAGAAAAACATGATCCAAAAGGATATATGTACCCCAATGCTCATTGAAGAACTGTTTACAATAGCCAAGACATGGAAGCAGCCTAAATGCCCATCAACAGATGAATGGATAAAGATGTGATACACACACACACACACACACACACTGGAATACCACTCAATCATAAAAAAGAATGAAATAATGCTAATTGCAACAACATGGATGGACCTAGAGATTGTCATATTGACTGAAGTAAGTCAGACAGAGAAAGAGAAATGTGGTCAGTTATACAGGAAATCTACAAAGAAGTGATACAAAAGAACTTATTTACTAACAAAAACAGACTCACAGACTTAGAGAATGAATTTACACTTCCCAGAGGGGAAGGGAAGGGAAAGGGATAGTCAGGGAGTTTGGGATGTACATGTACACACTGCTGTATTTAAAATGGATAACCAGCAAGGTTCTACTGTATAGTACAGGGAACTCTGCTTAATGTTATGTAACAACCTAAATGGGGAAAAGAATTTGAAAAAGAATAAATACATGTATATGTATAATTGAATCACTTTGCTGTACACCTGAAACTATCAAAACATTGTTAATCAACTGTGCTCCAATATAAAATAAAAAGTTAAAAAAAGAAAAAAATATTAGCTGTGAAAAAAAAGACAGGGTGTGTTGGAGCGGTGGAATTCTAGACTTGGACTGTAAC
>NW_011492989.1:6951-7240 GCF_000754665.1 Bison bison bison | reverse complement strand
CTTTGATCAAGGTTCTGTATTTTCCCATCCCTCAGCTGTTCCAGGTAGTAGGCTGGCCCACTCAGAAACTCCCCCACTTCTTTCTGAGTATCCCCTGGAGTGATGCCTGCCGTGTGCCTATACTCAGCTCTGTCAGCTGTACTCATTACCCTGATCGTTTTGTTCTACTCCAGAACCCATTGTCCATATCAGTTACTGTTGCTGAGGGTGGCCATAAGGGCCTATGGGTGTCCATGCCTAGGGACCTGCCTGGCACCAGACACTTCTGTGTGAGCCAGGAGAAATGGGC
>NW_011492989.1:4713-5989 GCF_000754665.1 Bison bison bison | reverse complement strand
TATCTACCTCAAAGGGTTGTTATGTGAAAGAAAGGTGACGGGTAAAACCAAAGAGAATGAAAAACGGCTCCATGATAAACACTGAAAGCTAAGCTGTGGCAAAATTAAAAGAAAAAAAGAAACATTTGCAACACATACTACAAAGTGTTTACTACACAAAGGGCTCTTGCAAATCAAAAAGAAAGTAGGAAAATGGGCAGAAAGAATAAATAGGCAATTAATAGAATACAGTCATAAACAGAGAATTGATGTTTAATCTCACTAATAAAAAATTAAAATTAAACAACAGGGAATTCCTTGGCTGGCCAGTGGTTAAGATTTTGCCTTCTAATGTAGGGGATGTGAGATTCAATTCCTGGTCAGGGAGCTAAGATCCCACATGCCTCACAGTCAAAAACCAAAGCATAAAAAAGCAGAAGCAATATTATAATGAGTTCAATAGTGGTGGTGGTTCAGTCGCTAAGTTATGTCCAACTCTTGGAACCCCATGGACTGTAGCCCACCAGGCTACTCTGTCCATAGGATTTTCCAGGCAAGAATACTGGAGTGGGTTGCCATTTCCTTCTCCAGGGGATCTTCCAGACTCAGGGACTGAACCTGGGTCTTCTGCACTGCAGGCAGATTCTTTACCAACTGAGCTACCATGGAGTTGGATAACAAATTCAAAAAAGGTTTTATAAATAGTCCACATCAAAAAAATGTTTTTTAAAAAAACATTGTCTTATATTTTTTACCTATCAGATTTACAAAAATTAAATCTTTAATAACTAGTGTTGATAGAGGTGTGAGGACCCAAACATTCTTGTACACTGTTGGTGGGAAAGCAGGCTGGCACAATATTTCTAAGCCAAGAATTCCATTTCTAGAAATTTATTCTACAGATATACTCACACAAAGATATATGTGTAATAAAATCCACTACTTCAAAGTTTGTAACAGTAAAAAGCAAGCCAACAGACAAAAACCCTTGTACAGAACTAAAATTTCCTTCAAAAGAAAATGAATTATGTAACATATGATGGAGTACCATGCAGCCACATTAAAAAGAATGCCACAGAAATAATCCAAGATAAATGATTAAAGGAACACAGTGAGTGTAGACCAGTATATGTATAATTGTATCCCCTTTAAAAATATCTGTATATAGTAGGAAAATGTATAGAGGAATACACAACAAACTTAACAGTGGTTACTCCTAGGAGGGTGATTATAAAGACTTTCTACTTAATGTCTCTCAGGAAATTTTCTGATCATTGCGCCACAAAAAAAAAGTTTA
>NW_011492989.1:4115-4613 GCF_000754665.1 Bison bison bison | reverse complement strand
AAAAAGTTTAAACCTACAGAATTAGAAAGACTTGTGCAGTGAACACTTGTTTTCTCACACTTAGGTTCTGCCATTAACATTTTTCTTTATGTGCTTTATCACATGTATCTCTTGAACTACCTTTTCCTCTAGCCATCCCTTCATATATTTTACATTCACTTTAAGTTTAGAGGAGGGGGCTTCCCAGATGTCTCAGTGGTAAAGAATCCACCTACCAATGCAGGAGACTCAGGTTCAATCCCTGGTTCAGGAAGATTCCCTGGAGGAGGGCATGGCAACCCACTCCAGCATTCTTGCTTGGAGAATCCCATTGACAGAAGAGCCTGGTGGGCTACAGTCCATGGGGTCACACAGGGTTGGACATGACTGAAGCAACTTAGCACACACACACACAGTATATTTGTCATAACTAATTAACCAATCAGATCAGATCAGTCTCTCAGTCAAGTCTGACTCTTTGCGACCCCATGAATCGCAGCACGCCAGGCCTCCCTGTCC
>NW_011492989.1:3040-3487 GCF_000754665.1 Bison bison bison | reverse complement strand
GCTTTGTTCGTAGTGATGCTTTCTAAGGCCCAGTTGACTTCACATTCCAGGATGTCTGGCTCTAGGTCAGTGATCACACCATCGTCTGATACATAATTATTAACTGAAGCCCACAATTTAATCATATTTTACTAGTTTTCCCCTAGTTCCCTTTTTTTGTTCCACTATGCCATCCAGGATACCACATTATATTAAGCTATCCTAGCTCTTTTGGATTCTCTGGGCTGTGATAATTTCACAGGGTTTCCTGGTTTTTGATGACCTGGATAGTTTTGAGGAGCACAGGTCAACTCTTTTTATAGAATGTCCCTCAATTTAGGCTTGTCTGATGTATGGATGTGAGAGTCGGACTGTGAAGAAGGCTGAGCACTGAAGAATTGATGCCTTTGAACTGTGGTGTTGGAGAAGACTCTTGAGAGTCCCTTGGACTGCAAGGAGATCCAACCG
>NW_011492989.1:0-1037 GCF_000754665.1 Bison bison bison | reverse complement strand
AAACTAATACAATATTGTAAAGTTTAAAAATAAAATAAAATTAAAAAAAAAGAAAAGAAAAAAACCTGACGCGTTTGCTCTTTGCGGGCTGCCTCCAGCACCCCAAAAGGCCTCTCAAGCGGGGCTCGGTATCCTTTCTCGATTTTCTCTGGGTATTTTTTGGCAGCTTAAGGTAGTTCCTCTCCCTCGCCATCCGTCCAGCTCCACCCTGCCCCCACCCCGGGGTGGGGGATTCCACGGGGATTTGGAAAGAAGGAGGCTTGAGGGTGTGTGTGTTTCACTCTGGAAGTGAAGGTGTGCTCAAAGGAACTGAGTATGTGTGTGTTGGGGGTTGGGGGTGGTCGGCACAGCAAACTGGTGGAAAATGAGCAGTTGGAGACGCTCCCAGGCGAGAGAGGATTTTAGATCCGGCACTGGTGGGGGCAGGAAAAAGAGATGGGGTGGGGTTGGAGATAGTGGAAAGCAATGGAATCTAGGAGCCTCCACTGGCTATTAAAACTCAGCACCTGGTCTAGGACTCTGCCCACAAATGACACATTAATTAATGTTCTAATAATACCAAAGATTTATTGAGCACTCAAATCTTCCTAGGAGCTAGACTTCATAAGCGTTATCATCTTTAATCTTTCTCTCCTTCCTCAATACCCTGGCAGAAAGAAGGGTAACGATATTATTGCCTCTATTTCACAAAGGAGATACTGAATCCCAGAGGGGTTACCTAACTTGCCCAAGGTCACAATGAGCAAGTTGCCGAGTTGCAATTTGAATTCAGGGCCTGTGCTCTCAAGTTTCTGTCTTGTGTGAGAGGCCTCAGCGTGAATGGTCGGGGTTGGCAGGATGAGGGTCTCAGTTCCCAAGGGATGTCTTCAGTTCCAAGCCCTTCCTTGTCAGAGTCAGGCCTCTCTGTCGTCATCTCTTCATCTCCGGCAGTAATCCTCCCATCCCTAGCCCCCAGGGCTTGTCCACGGCCGGGGCACAGAGATAGGAGCCTTCCGTGATTCCAGTCAAAGGGATGGGTGCAGTGGAAGGGGGGGGAC
>NW_011492988.1:9253-9611 GCF_000754665.1 Bison bison bison | reverse complement strand
ATTGGCTCTTTCTACTTTTCCTGAAGATTGAGGCCTCCAGGCACAATGGAGATAATAAGTAATGCCCAATGCTTTAGAGACTCCTTGGGTGACCTTAGAAGTAAATGATGTCCCATTGTCACTTTGTAATGACCTGGGCAGACCAAATCTTGGAATGATTTCATGGAGCAGTTTTTTTACCACCTCTTCAGCCTTCTCAGTCCGGGTGGGAAAGCCTTCAATCCATCCTGTGAATGTATATATCATAACTAATAGGTATTTATACCCTTGAGAAACTGGCATCTGGGTGAAGTCCATCTGCCAGTCCTCTCCTGGGTAGGCCCCACGTCATTGGATGGGCTGGGCCAGCTGGGATCTT
>NW_011492988.1:8628-9153 GCF_000754665.1 Bison bison bison | reverse complement strand
AGTCAGTGTAAATGGCTATTCTTTTCCTTTTCCCTAGCTCTAAAGCTCGAGTCAGGGCTATGAGCTCAGCTAATTGGGCTGAAGTACCTGGTGGCAGAGGCTTAGCCTCTATGGTCTCAAAATTGGAGATTACTGCATACCCGGCTCTTCTTTTTCCATCCAAGACAAAGCTGATTCCATCAGTGTACCAGATTTCCTCAGGATTGGTCAGAGGATCTTCTGACAATCCCTCTCGGGGTTTTGTCCAGGGGTCCAAGATTTCTAGACAAGAGTGAAAAGGGAGAGAGCCCTCGGGGGTAGGTAGGAGGGTGGCTGGGTTAAGAACCTCACAAGGGGATATAGTGAGGCCTGGATTTTCCATCAGCATTACTTGATATCTGAGGATTCTTTGATCAGACATCCATAAATGGCCTCTCCCATTTAGGAGTTGTTTTACTTGGTGGCTGGTAAAAATAGTTAGTTTGCCCCCAAAGGAGAGTTTTAAAGCATCTTCTATCATGATTGCAATAGCTGCAAGATTTCGAA
>NW_011492988.1:6692-8528 GCF_000754665.1 Bison bison bison | reverse complement strand
GGAGCCTGGCACCTGGGACCGGAGGACTTCTGTGACCTCTACCCCTTCTCTCCCCAGAGCCCGAGCCCAGCAACCAGATGGTGATCATGGCGACCATGATAGTGCTGCTGCTCTTGTTTGTGACATTCGTCCTCCTGTACTGGTACAAACAACGGCGGAGAAGTAACACCTGAGTGCAAGCCGCTTAGAAGAGGCTGAGATGGAGCCACCGGGCACAGCCCCTATGAGCTGCGTGGCCACTGTCATGGCGGCCACTGGAACTCAGTGTGGCTCCTTAGGGTGCGGTCCAGGTCTGGCTGAGGGACCATGTGAAGCAGCCTGAATACAAACACCTGGACTTAACCCCATGCCTTCGTGTCGCCTCCTGGGAATGGCCAGCAGGGGGAGCCACCAGGCCTGGCTGAACTTCTGTCTCCAAATGTCTCCTCAGCCTCCCTCCACCCTCTCCTTCAGAGGCCTTCATGAGCCCCAGCAAACCCAGGCCCTCGTGTGCCCCAAGGCCGACCCGCCCGGGCACCAGGCACCCAGCCTCATGGGACCCTGAGTGACTCCCTCCTGAGGGAGGCTGGGGAGACCCGCCCTGGCCCAGAGGTGCAGAGAGACACTCTGTTCCCAGAGTTGTGACGTGATCCGAGAGCTGTGACGTGCCGAGGGCTTCAATGTCCGTCGCTCCAGATCTTTGTTGTGACGAAGCTCGGTTCTTTGTCTCGTCACGACAAAGATTTGGAGCGACGGACATTAAAGCCCTCGGCGCGTCACAGCTCTTGGGTCTTGGACAAAACCGTGCTACAGCTGTTAGGCAAATCAGTGTTACAGCTCTATTTTATTTAGGAGATAGCTGGAGAATCCAAGACTCGAAGAGAAGAGAGTGGAGGAGTGCATGGGGAGGGAGAGAGAGAGAGAGAGAGAGAGAAAGAGAGAGAGAGAGAAAAGAGCGCACGCACGCGGGAGAGAGTCCATCAGAAAGCGCTTTGGCCCCTCCTTTTATATGTTTTTTCCTCCACCTGGGCCTGCCCTATGCAAATTGGGCTTAGCCAGGAGTGCTGTTTGTTCTGTTTGTTCTGCCTGAAGTCTTCACTCTGGTCCTCGGACCTTCCTTGTCTTTTAGCCACCGCCATTTTGGACTCCTTTTCCCTATTCTACCTACCTAACACTACCTAACAGAAACAAAAGCAATCCTCGCCTCTTACCTCCAGTTGTGTTATTGGGCCAAATGGAGACCCCGCAGCCCTGGTCATCCAGAGAGAGGGGAAGGGGAGGAGGTCGACGGAGGGCTCCATCTCCCAGGCCTCTGCCAGCCGGGGCAGCGATCAATGGGACAGGGTTAGCCTTTCATGTGGCTTCTGGGGCCTGGACGGGGCTCTAAGGGGCTCTCACCTGGATCAGAGATCAGGTTGGTTCAAGGTCTCCGTGTGGTGGAGACGGTACTCATCCACTCTGGGGAGATGGCCTGGTTGGTGGATAGGGGGGTAAGAAGGGTTGGCAGGTGTAGAAAGGGGTTGTTAGGCACGAGAGGGACATGGGGGCTCCAGGGCTGTTTGCAGCTCCATGATGAAGCTGGTGTGGGCTCCAGGGTTGATGTCTGTTCTCATATCATGAGGCTCTCAGCATCATAGTAGTGAGAGAGTCAATTCCTAGGCAGGTCGATAAGAAGTCTGGGGTCCCCAAGGAGGAGGTGATAGGGGTCTGGAATTCTCAAGGAGGAGGAAAGAACAAACATCTCTTTTTCTCTCCATTCCTTAGCCTTAGTCACATGCTATGGGTGGTTTAGTCGCTAAGTCGTGTCTGACTCTTGCGACCCCATGGACTGTAGCCCGCCAGGCTCCTCTGTCCCTG
>NW_011492988.1:6120-6592 GCF_000754665.1 Bison bison bison | reverse complement strand
CATTTGTGGCAAGCCGTTCTAGGAGACTTGTCACAGTTTGGACACTCTTGGGCCCAATGCCCCGCCTGTCTACAGATCAGGCATCTGTCTCGTGCCTTGTCCCTCAAGGACTCGGGGTTTGCCATAGGGCTTCTCTGGAGGGCGGCCAGCATCTGGGCATGCCTTGTCTCTTTCTTTCTCTCCTTCTCCTGGGCATTGGCCTCCTTCTCCTGTTCTCTGTTATAAAAGGTATTGGTGGCTGTCTGGACCATCTCATCTAAAGAGGCAGCAGGGTCCTGCTGTTGTAGCTGCTGTAACTTAATTCTGATATCTGATGCACATTGGGACAGGAATTTATCCTTTAAAATCACCCGTCCCTCGTAAGAGTCTAAGTCCAGGTTGGTAAACTTTTGGAGTGCCTCTTTTAGCCTCTCCAGAAAGGCAATGGGGTTCTCATTGGGCTCCTGAGTTATTGCTGAGACTGGGCACAGTC
>NW_011492988.1:4739-6020 GCF_000754665.1 Bison bison bison | reverse complement strand
AGAGTATTTCCCTCCCAAGGCCAGCTATTTTCTGGTTGTCTCTCCAGAAGATTGTAGAGGCAACCTTGTGGGTCTGGATGGGGCTCAGGAAAAGAGTATGAAACAGGAGGGAAGGGGGCAGAGCACAAATTTTGAAAGAATGACATAGCACAAGGCTATAATGTAAACCAATTAAAATCAATTGGGTCCAAGATGACAAGTCAAATTCAAGTAAACCTTAATCCCCAATCTATAAGCCAACAGACACATGCAGAGGTGGCAAGACAGCTCCAAGGCACAAGGTCAGAAGAGGGAGGAGTGGGTGGTTCCCCAATGGCTGGGATGATCCTCTCACTCATTAGCATATGAATTCCATCCCCTCACAAAACCTAGCCAGGCCTAATTCCATGGCCGCAGCCCTTGCCCTCGGCAATGGTTCACACCCTGAAGCGTGGCTTCTCTCTGGATCCTAACAAATCTACCTCTTATCGCTTTGTCTCTCAATGAATTTTTGCAATGAGACATCAGAGCCTGAGTTTCATTAGTTTTGGCCAGGCTTGAGTCCCGGGAGAGAGCTGAAGGACAGGAGGAAAAAGCAGTGGGAAAAACGTGCCAAGGAATCCCCTTCATAGCCCACTGGAAGATTTGCCAAATATCTGACGGGTGCTCACAGTTTCATTGGTCTGACCCTTGGCACAGAGAAGAGAAAGGACAGAAGAACCCCCACCGGCTTGGGTAACAGCTACTGGGGCTCAGCAGATAGCGCCTTTGGGACAGGCTGAGGAGCAGCCTCTCCAGAGTCCCTCAATTGTGCCCCTGTCCCCCAGCTGTTTGCGGGAGGTTCGAGGAAACAAGAAACGAGAGATTGTAAAGGTCCCTCCAGCCATAGGAGCGAGGACCTCTTACCTTAACTGGAGGTCTTCTGGAATCTGAGACTGGGCCGCGTGAGCTTTCTGCTGAGTTCGTTTATCGCTGTCCCGGTTTCCAGCACGATGGGCCTTCCCCTGCGCTGGGTTTCTTCGCCTTCCGCTTCTAGCGCGGGAGCTTCGCTGAGTTGGGCTCCTGCTGTGCTTGGCCTCTTCCACGAAGGGGTCGTTTCAGCCAGGTTAAACCCGAGTCACGGCACCATAGATGTCACACGAGTGTATGTTCCTCGGTTCTTTGTCTCGTCACAACAAAGATTTGGAGCGACGGACATTAAAGCCCTCAGCCCGTCACAGCTCTTGGGTCTTAGACAAACCGTGCTACAGCTCTTAGGCAAATCAGTGTTACAGCTCTATTTTATTTAGGAGATAGCAGGAG
>NW_011492988.1:0-2769 GCF_000754665.1 Bison bison bison | reverse complement strand
GGATCCTTAAACAATGAGCCACCTGGGAAGCCCCGGTATATATTTACCGGGGCTTAAAACAAGAGGTAATAAACAGAAAGTGATGTTAGTGTGAGGTCAGAGCTGAGACAGGAAGCACGTGACTTCTGAGAAGGGAAATCAGTCAAAAACCAGGCAACACTTGTTGAACCAGCAGCAGCCCAGGGAACAACGGCTGCTGGAAGCTGGACCTCAGCCACCCTGTTTATCCACCACGGTATCACCCGTTTGCTGATACAGGTAAGGTGATGCTCCCTGCTTCCCTCCTGGAAGAGTGGAAAGGGCTTGGGATAGATTGTCAATCAACACTTGAGTTCTTGTTCTTTTTCTCCCTCTCTCCCCATAAGCCCAGGGGCTGCAGTTGCTACAAAATTTCCTCCAGCTCCTTGGTCGTTGCATGAGGAGCTCAGCCAGCCATCTCTCGAGTCCAACAGCCTATTGCTTTGTGGTTATTTTCTCTTTTTGTCCTTTCTCTTCCTCTCCTGCTCTGTCAACCACACAAGAACTGCTGTGACCCCAGCTTAATTCCTGGTTGAGGAACTAAGATCCCCAACCAGGGGATCTTCAGCTTGTGTGGCCTATTGCTCTGTGGTTATATCCTGTTTTTGTCCTTTCTCTTCCTCCCCTGCTCTGTCAACCACACAACCCTCTTAGAAGCCTGGGGCTGCCTTCCCACCATGGCCCACGTGGGTCCAGGTCATCTGGACTGAGCTCAGAGCTGATGCTTAGGGGACAAGTATAGTCCCCAGCCTCTTGGGGTCACACTCAAGGTTCCTGATGAATCCCATTCAATGAAGTCCTACCTGGTTAGAAGGGACTTTCCTACCCTGTGGCTCATAGTCTCAAGGAGCCTCTTCTTTCTAGATATGTGGGAATTTCTCTTTTCCCTTTGTATTCTTTTGTGAAATTTACTATGTGACACATAATGAACACATCTATGTAACATGCATGTGCATTGCACAGTAAGATAATGTAACAATCAGCCCTGAACCCAACACTCAACCCAAGGACGAACTACCACTAAACTTTCCATCTACCTACTGTGCTACTCACCTCCCACCCAGACATAAATAACCACCCTCCCAAAGTCCCTTTTTATTGTTCTCTTGATTCTTTCTTTAATTTAGTACTTTATCACATGTGCATTTATTTTCATTTGATGTAATATTTGTATAACATAAACTGTGTGCCAGCTACTGTTTTGAATACTTGTTAATATTGTCATTTAATTAGTTTAATCTATACACCATTCCCATAAGGAATGTGTTATGGTTAATCCCATTTTACAGAAGAGAAAACTGAGGCACACAGAGATTAAAGCGACTTGCCCAGGGTCATACAGATAGTAAGAAGGGGACAGGTCTTCTGGTTCTTAGTGCAAGAGTTTCTCTAGGGCATATATCTAAGGGTGGAATTGTGGGTTATAGGGAATGGCACTATTCAGCATTAGGAGATAATGCCTCATTATTTCTCAGAGAACCAAAATACACTCTCACCAGCAATATACGAGTTCCTATTGACCCACAGCCTCTCCAACAATTGGTCTTGTTGACTTTCTTAACTTCTGCCAATCTAGTAGATATAAAGTGGTTCATCATTGTGGTTTTAATTTCCCTTGCTCCGAGACATTTTGTTTTCTCTGAAATGTTCATCATGTCTTTAATATACTCAAAATTCTCAGTTGTTTTTTCTAGCAGTGGTGATCTTGAGGTCTCGCTTAGGAAATCCTCCCTTGCCCCAAGGACATAAACATATTCTCCTATAGTTTTTATAGATTTCCCTGGTGGCTCAGCAGGTAAAGAATTTGCCTGCAACACAAGATCCACTGCAGGAGCCAAGGGCTTGACCCCTGGGTCAGGAAGATCTCCTGAAGTAGGAAATGGCAACCCACTCCAGTATTCTCGCCTGGGAAATCCCGTGGACAGTGGAGCCTGGCAGTCTACAGTCCACTGGGTCACAGAGTTGGACACGACTGAGTGACTAAGTATATATTTTCTTATAAAAGTTTTTAAAGTGTTCTTTTACATGTAAATCTTTAAATTAGATAGAATTGATTTCTTCATTCCGGGTGAGGAATGAAGGGATACATCCCTCCCAATGAAGGGAGCAATGTAGGAATACGTTTCCCATCCTTTTTCTCCACATAGTTGACCAGTTGATCAAGCATCATTCATTTTTATCTCCTTCTCCACCCAGTGATGTCCAGGGCCATGTTTGTCAGGTATGAGTTTCACACAAGACTATTTCTGGGCACTTTACCGTTCCACTGGTTAATTTGCCTACATCTACACTAAAATTATATTTTATAGTAAGTCTTCATATCTAGTAGCGCAAATCCCCTCATTTTATTCTTCTTTAGGGGTGTCTTGGTCCTTTTGTTCTTTCCATTATAAGGTTTAGAAGCATCTTTTGTTTTCCATGAAATCCCTTATTGGGATCTATTAGAATTGCATTAAATCTGTAGGAAGAAAATTGTCCTCATTATAATATTGAATCCCTTAGTCATGAACATGGGCGGGTTCTACATTTATTTAAATTGTGTTCAATGTCTTTCAATTGTGTTTTAGAACTTTCTGACTTTAAGTCTTATATTCTGCCATCTTTTTGTTTCTGTATATGTATCACTTCTATCTTTTTGCTGCTGTAATATAGTGTGCTTTTAAAATTACTTTTCTTTCCTGGATGCTCTGTGCAACATGCAGAACTTCCCTGACCAGGGATCAAACCTGTGGCCCCTGGAGTGTAAGTGCA
>NW_011492987.1:14791-15217 GCF_000754665.1 Bison bison bison | reverse complement strand
TGCAGTCCTTACTCTAAGCAATGCAGCCCGCGCCTCCCTGCCCAGGCCCCGCTTGCTAGTGGCAGGTGCAAGCGTCTGCACTGCTTCTCTGCTGGGGGAGTTACTGTTGGGCACGTAATCTGTGGCTTTTAATTATTTATTTATTTTTCCTCCTGGTTATGTTGCCCTCTGTGGTTCCAAAGCTTGTCACAGACTCGGCAGTTAGGGTGTTTCCTGGTGTTTGGAAACCTCTCATTTTTAAGACTCCGTTCATATGACGGAACTCTGTCCCTACCTCTTTTGTCTCTCTTTTTATCTTTTATATTTTTCCTACCTCCTTTTGAAGACAATGGGCCGCTTTTCTGGGTGCCTGATGTCCTCTGCTGGCATTCAGAAGTTGTTTTGTGGAATTTATTCAGTGTTCAAATGTTCTTTTGATGAATTTGT
>NW_011492987.1:13181-13485 GCF_000754665.1 Bison bison bison | reverse complement strand
GCTGCCACTTATCGCCTCCCCTGCCCCTGCCACTCGGTTTTCTGGGTGTACAACCGGCGCACCTTCTCAGGTGGATGTTTACCATTCAGATTCCCAAGAAGTCTTGGTTAGCAATGAAGCCTGCTTGCAGTTTGGTAGATAATACCTCTCTGGGGCCACGATTGCCCCCTTCCGGCTCTGGCTGCCCTCGCTTGCCTGTCTCTGGAGAGGGATGGGCCAGTCCGCAGCCGGCTAGCTCTGCTCCTGCTGAGCAGAGCTAGCTCAGCAGGAGCAGAGCTAGCCTTCATCTGTGAGCAGGCCTGAA
>NW_011492987.1:10739-11152 GCF_000754665.1 Bison bison bison | reverse complement strand
GGGAGGCCTGGCGTGCTGCAATTCATGGGGTCGCAAAGAGTCGGACATGACTGAGCGACTAAACTGAAACAGTTGCATGGAAACAAGGTAGGAAATGGGAAGAGATATAGCCAGATAAGTTGTCAAGACCATGTGGGGAGAGGCAAGGCCACGTGGGGAGGGACAAGGATGTCATGTGGTACTGGGGAGTGGGGGCCTCCTCAGCAGGTACAGCGAGGCCCCCCAACCCAGGGGTGAGCCAGGAGTGGTGCTATTGGACTTGCATGCATGCCTTGGGTAGCTTTATCAGGGGGAACTTTGTGAAGCACAATCCTGGAAAAAGGAAATCACATTGGGAGGAAGCATGGAGGCCCAGGAAAGAGATGATAAGTGTTGAAACTGTCACTCAGTCATGTCTGACTCTTTGTGACCCC
>NW_011492987.1:9724-10639 GCF_000754665.1 Bison bison bison | reverse complement strand
AAGTTCTGAGTAGAAGAGAAGATGGGGCGGGACGTTATTGCTTTCAAGAAAATAAATTATTAGAGAAAAAAAAAAAAAGAACACTTGAGGTTGTGTTTTGTTCCAAATAGCTAAGGGGGTGGAGAAAATGAAACTTTGTGATAAAATGGAAGCATAGGGCGTTTGGAGGACTCAGATGGACACCCCAGAGACACGCCTTCTCTATTTGTTTACTTTCCTTAAGACTTACACTCTGGGAAGTCTCCTGAAGCCTTAAGAACCGGAGGCATCTCAGTATGCCTGAACATATATGGGGTGTTTTTCCTTCTAAAAACGGTCTAGCAACATTTTCCTGCGGCCTCATGATGTACAAAGTAGCGCCCTGCAGCTCGGAGCGTCTCGGCTGTGGATTGCTGCCCTCTAGGTGGCCAGCAAGGAACCTCCCACTCCGGCTCTGCCTGGCTTCACTGTGACTTCAGTGAGGAGAGGAAGTGGGGACTGGGGTTTGTGCTGAGTGTCTGAGTGACTGACTATGTGGAAGGCTCCTTGGGAACATTGGAGACTATCAGCCTCTCTACCCAATCCACCATTTACCCAGATAAGAAAATTTTCTTGGTCCAGAACACATTATGGAGGCAGCCATTAGGGCCAGACTTGAACTCATTGTTTCTATGATGTAAACAATGTTCTAAAGATAATGCTTTCTACTTTCTCTGATGAAAGAGATGGCAGGCAAGATGTGGTTGGAGCAGACCCTCGTGAATATGTCAGGAGGGAAATCAAATGGAAATAGTGTAAACCAAACAAGTTTGTAAGCTCTAAAAAAGTACGTGTATATACAGCATTATTTTAGGGGGAAATAGCAGTAATTACGTGGCCTCTGCAATAGATTCTTGGGCAAGATGTGCAACTTCTCCAAGCTTCAGCTGGCCCATC
>NW_011492987.1:9321-9624 GCF_000754665.1 Bison bison bison | reverse complement strand
TCTGGTGTATCATTTCAAAGATACTCTCTATAAATGCAAATGTTTGCAAGTATGTTTGTGGTGGTTGGGATCACTTCAAACAGTGCCATCTCGTGTTCAGTCTGGTTGAGTTGCAGTCTTTGAGGACCTACCTACATGCAGATGTCTAACAGTGAGAAATAGATCTTTGATGCTTGCAGGAGAGGTGTGGGCCTGAGAGAACAGTTCTGTAAGTCATCAGCCCCCAGGTGGGAGTTGAAACAGCAATAGTGAATTATCTGCTCCTGGAGTGTTCATTCCTTTCCAGAAATGCAACACAGAGGG
>NW_011492987.1:8481-9221 GCF_000754665.1 Bison bison bison | reverse complement strand
CCATTTCCTTCTCCAGGGGGATCTTCCTGACCCAGGGATGGAACTCAGGTCTTCTGCATTGCAGGCAGATTATCTACCGACTGAGCCAGAAGGTAATAGAAAAGGGGAGGATGGGCTGAATCTGAGAGGTGTATTAGGGGAGGCGCAGGGCTATGTGGCTGTCTGGTTGGGTTGATCTGGTTGGGGAGGGAAGGAATGAGCCCTCGTTATGGTGGAGACGGGGTGAGACAGGAGGGGGTTGTGAAGGGGCTTTGGCAGCTGTGAGAGACAACTCAGGAAGAGCAGCAGCAGTTTTGTCCTTCATTTCATCAGGATTTATTGAGGGCCTTCCTCAAGGTCAAGTGCTGGAAGATGGTGAATGGGGTGCAGGAGACATGGCGTTTGAGGTTCTGGTGTCATAGCCACAGACCAATGTGTGACAGTGAGAAGTGGAACTTTGAAGCTTGCAGCAGGGGTGGTCCAGAGATGACAGATCTGTAAGTCACCAGCTCATAGCTGGTGGTTGAAACAGAGAGTAAACTTACTTACCCAGGGAGCCCATGGCGGAAGAAGAACACAGAGCTTGGCAGAACTCTAGATGATATAAACATTAAAATGTTTATACAAGTACTTTTTTTTAGTAGGTACCCCATGCACATTATATATCCAAAGGGTTCAAAAGGCTGGAGAGAAGTGAGTTTTTCTTCAGCCTTGTCCCCTGGCTGTCCTGCTCCCGGCACTGTAACCGCCTTTATTGGTTT
>NW_011492987.1:5263-5803 GCF_000754665.1 Bison bison bison | reverse complement strand
AGGAGAAAAGCCCACACAAAGCAACAAAGACCCAATGCAGCCAAAGCTAAAATAAATAAAAAATTTTAAAAGCTATTAGTGTCTGGACTTATAGGGAAAAATCATAATATCAAAATAGCTCATGTTATTGAGCATTTACTGAGCACCAGATGCTGTGCAGAGTACTTTTCACACATTATCTCATTTTATTCTTGAGACATACAGCAAATTTTCACATTTTACTGGGGTTCTTTAGAGAATTTCTTTCTTTCCCTTCATATGATTTACCACAATTCATCATTATATATTGTTTGGCTATTTGGTGTCCAAACATTATAATTGATGTCCGACATTATAATTGCAGTGTAAGTGGAATCTTTTCTTTTGAAATACGGCTGGGTCCATTTTTCTTGTTGGTGGTGTTGGGGAGGCAGCACTGGGCTTTGCCCCAAGTTTGACCCCTGCTCAGGGTAGCAGTAGTCTGTGTTTCGCTGTCTGCAGACTGAGGAGTATCTGCCCCTTCTGGTTCCTAAGTGCTGCCTTTGCATACTGACTGCAGTG
>NW_011492987.1:3685-5163 GCF_000754665.1 Bison bison bison | reverse complement strand
GAAGCTGCCATGTTGCCAGAGGAAGAGGATCTCCGTCAATGGATGACAGTTAACACTATGGATTTCTTCAGCCAGATCACAACTCAGCATTGAAACAAGCTGCAGATCCAAGATCTGAACATCACTAGGAAAATGATACTAGTTTTGACAGCAGTCATGTGTCCAGCTCCAAAATACATTGACCATTTGATGCCTTGAGTTTAGGATGAACTTTACTGTGATGCTTTTTCCTTCTAAGATTGGTGTCCCATTTCCCCAAAATCTTATATCTGTGGTAAAGACTCTTCTAAAGCATCTGTCCAGAGTTTGCTGCCCACCTTTCTTACCAGCACTTTGATTCTGTGATGTAGCTGCCAGAAAAGGCCTGTCATAGTGTGTCCTTTAAGTGCTTTATTTGTTCAAGATTTCAATTTGACTGATAGAGGAGAGTTGGCACCACTTCAGGAATTCATTGAGTTTAGATTGAAAGACAAGTTTCTTTAACACAGTTATCCTCTTGCTTCATGTACCGTTTGACTTGTCTTATTGCTAATCTGCCATAGACTTGTGTTGGAGGTTGAATTGTGCACCGCCCCCTCCAATCATATGTTGCAGTCCTAACCCAGTACCTTATTTGGAAGTAGAGTCCTTGCAGATGTAATTAAGTTAAAATGAGGTCATTGGTTTGGACTCTAAGCCAGTATGACTGGTGTCATATAAGGGGAAATTTGGATATAGAGACATGTGCAAAGGGAGAATGTCCTGCAAACATGAAAACTTAGACACATCACCCCTTTCTTTAAGTCCAAGAGGGAAACCCTAACAAATCCTTCCCTCACAGCTCTCAGAAGAAACCAACTCTGCCCAAACCTTGATTTTGAACTTCTAGCCTTCAGAATTGAGAGACAATGCATTTCTGTTTTTCTAAGCCATCTGGCTTGTGGTACTTTGTGTCCTGGCAGCCCTAGCTAATATAACCGGTGATACAAACTTTGAGAAACCATGGTGCAGACACCCATTGTCTGTGTTAACTGATAAAATTATTCCAGTGGTAGGTTGGCTTCAAAGTAAGAATACAAGAGTGTAGTTAACTTTGATGTACTGGAAGACCTGTTATTTCATGAAGTCATACTTGTAATATATGATGACTAACCTGTACTTTATTAGTTTAACATTGTTTCTTTGCTGAAGAAATTGAATCTTTTTCTGATGACAACATAATAGATAGTGAGCATTTCCGCCAATAATTTATTGGTTTCCAAAAGTTTTGAAACCAAATTTCCTAACAGTACAATCACATCACCAGATAGGTTTTATTCTACTTCAATCTAAACAATAAAAAGAGACTTCTTTTTTTACCATTTAGAACATATGTATTACTTTGTATTTTATTTTCATGTTTGTATAGAAGTGCTTTTTATAGTTAATCTACCTACTTACCTGTCTACCTATCTCACTATCGATCTACCTTTAAAAAAATTCATAATTGCTATATTAGT
>NW_011492987.1:0-1094 GCF_000754665.1 Bison bison bison | reverse complement strand
AAATCAGTGCTCATCGTGACTTTCACAACAAAGGGCAAGTTCCTCTAGTATTGCAGAGGCCCCAGGGCCAATTTTACTGGTGAATTCAAGTTTTCCAAACTTGAGTTTTCCTTATTATTCTCTGGCCTTTCTCTCTGAGTGGTGAGGTTAAACCAGAAGTGGAGCTTCTTAATCATGGTATCACTGTGTCATTAGCAGAAACAAATCAGGCCTAAAGAGTATACATCCTAGAAGTTTGTTTCCAAGTAGACTCAAATCATGGTGCTGCTGCTACTCCTGCCTCTCAGTGTAGAATCCTAGCCAGAGAAGTACTGGCCTGGACAGTTAAATTCATTAAACAAGGAGGTCATTAGGCTGAGGTGATTGTAATGCCACTAGGTAAGTCAACTAAAACCTAAGCCTGCAAATGCCTCAAGGTTATGAAATTGAAACCTAAGAACAATCAGTCACAAGTCACCTAGGCTTTAAGCTGTAGCCCATCAAAGAATTTCCTTTCTTTGCTTCTGCACTTCTCTATATAATCTCTTCCCTGGCTCCTCCTGGCAGTGTGCCCCTAACTGTTTCAAATTCCACTAGAATCAATTTTTACTCCGATAAGCTCATAAAATTTTTAGTATGCCTCAGTTTATCTTTTGACAGCACCAAACCCTGAACACCTTCATGGAGGGCCGTTATTTCCTCCTGCACATTCAGTATGGTGAGTAGATTTGATTTTTGCTACTGTAGAATTTTGGTAAAAAGGGAAAATGATCATTATCTGTTTTCAATCTTTGTAAGTTTTGCATTATATTCTGATGTACCAGGCTGTAAAAGGCTTCCAACAGTAGTAGGGACATTACATGAGGTGGCAGTAATTTTACCAAATCAAGTTCATTGAAATTTGCTTGAGGTTTTTCTCATTATCAAATTCTATGCCAAGCAAGTATTCTGTAAATCCAGATGGATTACCAGTGGGCTGTACACTTGTTATGGACCAACATTACATATTGGGTCTACATCAGAAATAGTAAGCCTTGTTTGCTGTCCAAAATATTTTTAAATGTTCTTTTTATTAAAAAAATTAACCAATTTCAACCAATTGAAGTGTAGTTAAT
>NW_011492986.1:20996-21949 GCF_000754665.1 Bison bison bison | reverse complement strand
TAGAAATTTCTACCTAAAGGTTTAAGACAAAAACAGGGTGAGATAAAGCTTTGATTGATAATGTTTAAGAGGTAGAGGGGAAAGTACCTGATATGACAGAGTGAGTTGAAATTCATCTGGAGTTCAGGCAAAAAAACACAAGTCTCTCTCTTCCAAAGTATTCCACAGATTTTAGGGCATAAAATAAATATAGGAAAAATGGCAATGTAAGCCCTGAAACTGGAAATCAAAATTTATGAAGTTAAGACAAAATGATTCAGAAATAAAAATCTCTGGATGTTTTCATGTAAAATAGTCAGATATAAATAACTGAAGGAAGAACTAGGGAATGTAGTTTCATTATCGTTGCCAAAAAACTGACACACTGAACTAGCTTTTGTTTCCCTGTAAGTCTATATTTTATGTCAGATTTTGTGTCAATAAATGTTAAGTCCTACCATGTGCCAGATACTATGCTACGTTTTACCAATAATATCTTATTGAATGATAGAAACAAGTATATATCAATCAAGGTACGTAATATGAGCAATATAAGAATAAGTAAATGAATATACCAGTCAGTTTAGTCGCTCAGTAATGTCCGACTTTTTGCAAAACCATGAACCACAGCACACCAGGCCTCCCTGTCCATCACCATCTCCCGGAGTTTACCCAAATTCATGTCCATTGGGTCGGTGGTACCATCTAACCATCTCATCTTCTGTCGTCCCCTTCTGCTCCTGCCTTCAATCTTTCCCAACATCAGGGTCTTTTCAAATGAGTTAGCTCTTCACATCAGGTGGCCAAAATATTGGAGTTTCAGCTTCAACATCAGTCCTTCTAATGAACACCCAGGACTGATTTCCTTTAGGATGGACTGGTTGGATCTCTTTGCAGTTCAAGGAACTCTCAAGAGTCTTCTCCAACACCACGGTTCAAAAGCATCAATTCTTCTGCACTCAGCTTTCTTTATA
>NW_011492986.1:19761-20457 GCF_000754665.1 Bison bison bison | reverse complement strand
ATCTCTTTCAGAATTTTATATATAAATAATATATAAAAGTAATATAAACAATGCCATAATTTTTTGACATGACATATTTTTTTTTCCACTCACATTTCAGCCTATTCAGATACTGGGAGATGTCTTTCTAGAAAGTTCTCCTCTGAGCAGTGACCTAGAGACACAGGCTCTGTATATTTCATCCTTCACCATGATATGAGCCTTCCTCAAAATTCTGTTCTATATGCTCTGCATTAGCCATCAAGCCAAGAGAAAGAACATAGATGAACTTGTGGGCTGCTTCCTGGCTAGGTCTGGATGTGGTATACATCATTTCTGTCCACTTTATTGAACTGGCCATAACCCAGACAAATGCTACTACCTCATTTAAAGGGAGGCTGGGAAATATTCTTTATGTATACTCAGGTAAAGGAAATGAGGTTGGTTAACCTCTGGGTAGTCTCTGCTGCAGTGTATTTTACATTTCAGGAAATTGAGGCTTCATGGACTTCAGGGAGCTAGGAGTAGGTGTTGGATCCAAAATTTGAAATCAACTGTATTTGATTTTTAAAAGGCCATTTTCATTGTTGTTGTAGTAGTATGTATCAGTACCTCATCCCTTTTTTAAAAAATTATTTGTTTTTGGTTGCACTGGGTCTTCATTACTGTGCATGGACTTTCTCTAGTTGCAGCAAGTTGGGGTTACTCTCCACCTGT
>NW_011492986.1:16307-16815 GCF_000754665.1 Bison bison bison | reverse complement strand
TTAATGATATATGAAAATGAACTACACCCTATGCTGGAAATGGCTTTTAACCTCTCCCTTGCCAATCATTTTATCAGAAGTGAGATGATGCCTAGAATCTTTGATCCAGGAAGGAACAGAAGAAAATATCATTGAATAGATGGGACTGTGAAAGGAACCTGTGAAATTTGTGAGGGTCAGTTTCTAGTTCTGCAAAGAGAATCAAATTTGGGGGGTTATATACTTCTTTTAAGAATAATTGTTTTCTCTATTGAGAACAGAGGGGCTTTCCTGGTAGCTCAGCTGGTAAAGGATCCACGTGCAATTTGTGGGAGACCTGGGTTCGTTCCCTGGGTTGGAAAGATTACCTGGAGAATGGAACAGCTACCCACTCCAGCATTCTGACCTGGAGAATTCCAGGGACTGTATAGTCCATGGCATCGCAACTAACATAAGAAACCCTCACAATCTCAGCCCTTGGAGATTACCATTAGCAATCTTTTCCATGTGATATATACACATTCATGTG
>NW_011492986.1:14952-16153 GCF_000754665.1 Bison bison bison | reverse complement strand
TCATGCAAAAATACCCAACTTGGTGGGAATCATCTTTATAAGTGTTTGAGTCTTGGTGCCTTTTGTGCAAAATGATTTTTAATCAATGATTTGATGTCTTAAGTGACTTTGGATTTATTTGAGCTTTCTGTTTCTTCTTGAGGCATTTTTAATATAGGAAATTGTTTAGTTTATTTACATATTTAAATTTGACTTATTTAAGTATTTAAATTTATTGCCAAAGTTTTCTATAGAATTATCTTGGGAGATTTAAAAATTTATCATTGATATATAGTTATGCTCCTTTTAATTCCTAATATTATTTATTTGTGCATTCTCTTTTGTTTAGTCTTGATGGAAGTTTTTTTTGGTCAATTTCTTTTAGTCTTCATAGAACCAATTTTTGACTTTATTGATCCTTTCCATTGTATCTTTTTTATTTTATTATTTTCTGTGCTTATCCTTATTTTTTCCCCCTTTGAATTGTTTTGGGTTTTAACCAATTTTTATTTTTCTGATTTTTTTTAAAACTGGATGCTTTGTTTACAAATATTCAATATTTCTTCATACCTAAATTGAGCTAAGTTTCTATCTAATATCACTTCACCTGTATCCCATAAGTTTGGACATGTAATATAATGTTTTAATTTTTATTTCATTATAGTTGTTTTCTAATTTCTACTTTAATTCCTTTTTTGTTTTGTTTATTTTTAAGATTTATGTATTTATTTGTCTTATTTTTTGGCTATGGTGGGTTTTTATTGCTATGCATTGGCTTTCTCTAGTTGTGGTGAGCAGGGTTACTCTTCATTGCAGTGTGCAAGCTTCTCAGTGTGGTGGCTTCTCTTGTTGTGGAGTGTGGGCTCTAGGCACACAGGCCTCAGTAGTTGTGGTGCTTAGGCTCGGTAGTTGTGGCACTGGGGCTTAGTTGCTCTGTGGCAGGTGGGATCTTCCTGGAGCAGGGATCCAACTTGTGTCCCCTGAGTTGGCAGGTGGACTCTCAAACACTGGACAATAAGAGAAGCCCCTGATTCCTTTTTTGAACTTTGAATTACTAAGAAATCATTTTAGATTTTGAAATGGAAAAGATTTTTTTAAAATTTTATTTTATGTTTAAAACTTTACAATATTGTATTAGTTTTGCCAAATATCAAAATGAATCCGCCACAGGTATACCTGCGTTCCCCATCCTGAACCCTCCTCCCTCCCCCCTCCCCTACCC
>NW_011492986.1:13155-14321 GCF_000754665.1 Bison bison bison | reverse complement strand
AAGGTTAGAGGAGCCAACCCTGTATCACAGTCTGCATAGTGCTATCTGTATCTCAGAAACAAAGGAACTGATAAATGACTGCACCAAGGGCAGGAAGCTGAAACAATTTGGATAGAATTAGGACACAAAAGAGTTGACTCACTGGAAAAGACTCTGATGCTGGGAGGGATTGGGGGCAGGAGGAGAAGGGGACGACAGAGGATGAGATGGCTGGATGGCATCACCGACTCGATGGACATGAGTCTGAGTGAACTCGTGGAGTTGGTGATGGACAGGGAGGCCTGGCGTGCTGCGATTCATGGGGTCACAAAGAGTCGGACATGACTG
Source organism: Bison bison bison (assembly GCF_000754665.1). Lineage (NCBI taxonomy): Eukaryota > Metazoa > Chordata > Mammalia > Artiodactyla > Bovidae > Bison > Bison bison. The sequence continues at coordinate 13,994 of NW_011492986.1, read as the reverse complement.
AGCGACTGAACTGAACTGAGGACACAAACCCTAGTTCTTTTGATTTCACATATTGTAATCTCTAATCAAATGCAGTTTTCCCCATACTGAGTTAAAGATCTGTAAAATGAAAACACAAGTTTCATTTGAAAAAAATCTATTCATTGAAAAAGTCTTCATATAAGTGGACCAGAGCAGTTCAAATCCATGTTGTTCAAGGGTCAATTATATATGGTCAATTTTTCATAAATGATGTGTGCCTGTAAAAAAAAATGTGTACCCAACAAAGTGAAAGTGAAGTGAAAGTTGCTCAGTTGTGTCTGACTCTTTGTGACCCCGTGGGTATAGTCCATGGAATTCTCTAGGCCAGAATACTGGAGTGCATAGCCTTTCCCTTCTCCAGGGATCTTCCCAACCCAGGGATCAAACCCAGGTCTCCCGCATTGTGGACAGATTCTTTACCAGCTGAGCCACAAAGGAAGCCTAAGAATACTGGTGTTGGTAGCCTATCCCTTCTTCAGCTGATCTTCCTGAACCCAGGAATTAAACCAGGGTCTCCTGCATTGCAGGTGGATTCTTTACCAACTGAGCTATCAGGGAAGCCCTACCCAGCAAAGGATGTATATTTTGTATATGTACACACTGAACATTTAGAAATATGTGTGTTTGTGTGTATGCCTTGTATCTCAAAAATAGACAATGCACAATTTTGACAAGCACATTTTGAACATGAATGAAAAATGGCATGTACTTGGAGTGTTTGTGTGTCTGTGTAGATACATGGATAGCTATGAAATCTCCACCTATTAAATGAAATTGTATATTGAGCTGTTTGTGTCTGTGTACTCAGTCATGTCTGA
>NW_011492986.1:12289-12824 GCF_000754665.1 Bison bison bison | reverse complement strand
ATACAATGTATCTTTAATCTCAACTCTCTTTGTTCATAATAGTGGTTTTATTTAGTGATTTTCTGATTATTTTTTCAAATTATTTTCTTGATATAAAATTTTCTGTCTTTTTACTTTTAACCTTTCTGCATGCTACATTTTACGTCTCTTGTCAACAGCATGTTGTTGGTTTGCATATTGTCATCCAGTCAAATTATCTTTTAAATGAAAAGTTTATCCAGTTTACATTCTATGTGATTACTGTTCTATTTGTATGTATTTCTATTTCTTGTACTTTCTATTTATCCTGACTTTTGTATACTTTTTCGTTCTTCTTTCTCACTTTTGGGTTCACTGAGGTTAATGTTTTAGTTCTACCCTGATTTTGTTCTAATTTTGAAATTATGTATTATTTTCTAATCATTTATTGGTTGTAAAATCTTAACACACATTCTTAACTTTATAAGTTCTAACAGTTCTAATGAGGTGGATGAAACTGGAGCCTATTATACAGAGTGAAGTAAGCCAGAAAGAAAAACACCAATACAGTATACTA
>NW_011492986.1:10942-12147 GCF_000754665.1 Bison bison bison | reverse complement strand
GATGTATAGAACAGTCTTTTGCACTCTGTGGGAGAGGGAGAGGGTGGGATGATTTGGGAGAATGGCATTAAAACATGTATAATATCATATAAGAAATGAATCGCCAGTCCAGGTTCGATGCAGGATACAGGAAACTTGGGGCTGGTGTGCTGGGATGACCCAGAGGGATGGTACGGGGAGGGAGGTGGGAGTGGGGTTCAGGATGGGGAACACGTGTACACCAGTGGCGGATGCATGTTGATGTATGGCAAAACCAATACAATATTGTAAAGTAAAAAAAATAAAATAAAATAAAAAAATTAAAAAAGAATGTAAAAGAAAAAAAAATAAAGTTAATCAGTATTTTTAAGTCTTCCTGAAAATTATAAGGACTTCAGACCTCTTTAAATTGGATCGCTCTGCCCTTGTTACATTTTATATTTGTCCAGAATTTTATTTCACTTTTTACTTAGCATTCATCTCCAATTAGTCATTATTAAATATTTAGTCACTATTTATTTTGCTGTATCTACATATTTACTTATTTTTTTCCATTCTCTTTTATATCTTTGTGTCTGCCTCTAGATTCTGTTTCCTTCTTTCTGTAATACATCTTTTAAAATTTCATTTAGTTAGTATCTGTTGGTGACAAACTCTCATCATTTTGATTTTCCTAAAATGTTCCTTATCTTCACTCTTAAATGGTAATTTCCAGACTGATTGCTATTTTCCCCATCCCTGTGGAGTTATTTTCTGGCTGTCATCTGCCTTCTGCTAGTACAACTGAGAATTCTACTCTTGTTCCATTAAAGGTAATTTTTTTCTCTTTGCATACTTTAAAAATCCATATCTCTAATGTTATACAGTTTCACTAGAATGGTTTGTGTATAGATCTCTTATATTTATCTTCTTTGAAAATTTTTTTCATCCTGAATCTAAAGATTCATGTCTTTTATCCATTGTGGAATATTCTCAGCCATTCTCTCTTTATGCTCCTCCTCTGCAATACACAAATTTCTCTACTTTTCTTCTTCATTTCAGTTATATGGCTATTGGGCCTTCACAGTCTATCATTCACGTCTCTTGACTTCTCTTTCAATTTTCCATATTTATATTTCTTTCCTGCCCTCTCTTCTCCTCTCTTTAGCTGACTCCAGTGTGCAGTTTTATCATTACATTTTATTTTTAAAGATTATATCTCTTATTTCTTAAAATTCTATTCTCAT
>NW_011492986.1:9697-10842 GCF_000754665.1 Bison bison bison | reverse complement strand
TCATTTAAATTTCTTAGCCTTTTTTGAGTCACTTACTCTTCCTCATATTTTTTATTCTTTCAAATTAGACACTTGGTTTACATTCTATATTTTATAATTTCAAAGTCTGATGTACTTGAAGGCCTAATTCTTCTTTTGCTGTTTGTTTCATTTCTTATTATTTTAATGATATACTGCTTTCTTTGTGTGTTTAAATTTTGTTCATGTGTTATTGCTTGGTGTGCTTTTATAATGGGCATACCGTTGAGGGCGGGTGGAAGATGTATGGGTATTCATGATTTGTGTTTACTTTTTCCCATCATTCTCTAGTGCTACAATCCTAAGACCATTTGCTGTCAGTTTCCTGGTTTGTGATTTAGTCACATAATTCTCAGGGCTAAGAATTCTCAGGGAAGAATTTTTTGTTTGTTTTTTCTCCATCAGAGCCAAAGCTAAGATGGACATTTTCTTTTTATGGTGTCCTTTTGCCAGCAGGTGAATTATTTTCTAAACTACTTTTTTACTAAACTCCTTTTTACATAAAGGATCTCAGCTTAATTCTGGGGTTTCATTTCCAACTTTTATTTTAATGCCTTGTCTCCTGTTCTTTCACAGAGGTTAAAACTCAAGCTTTTTGGTTGTAGACGTCTTCAGATATTTCCAAGGCATCCATAGGGCTAGTTTGCCAGCTTATCTTTAAGATTTTTAGCTCTCTCTTTTTGACCCTGTTGATTCTTTATACTCTCTCGTGAGATAAGCCATATATCTAAAAAGAATGTTTGTTGTATTTATCAAGCACTTCCCTGAAGAAGGGAATGGCTACCTACCCCAGTGTTTTTGCCTGGAGAATTCCATGGACAGAGGAGCCTGGTGAGCTACAGTCCATGGGGTCTCAAAGAGTTGGATAAGACTGAGCGACTAACAATTTCACTTTCACAGTCTTTTGTATACACAAGTTTTTTAAAAATATCAAGTCTGTCGTATTGCTGTAAATGGAAATCTCTAGTTGTTTTTTATATTTCTGTTTGTTAGTGCTATGTCTATTTCATATAACTTAACTGAATATAGTATTTGCAATATTTGTCTCTTATATTGGTTCATTTATGTCCAGAGGTCTAGAACTTTTGTGCCTCCTATTCTTTCATAGCTCATTCCTCATTTTTGAT
>NW_011492986.1:4425-9597 GCF_000754665.1 Bison bison bison | reverse complement strand
TACTACATGTGTGGCTCTTTTACATATGTGTTCACAGTTAAATTTTTTCATGACCTTGTGAAATAGGCACTGTTGCCCTCAGTATGGACTCTCTGTAGTTCCAAGAAAGCCATTACTGACTTGAAATAAATTGGACAGAGAGTGGACTCTCAGAGAAGTTAGGATTCTTCCCCAAAATCACAAAACGTGCCCAGGATCACATATACAGCAAATGGAATTATTAAATACATTCTTATGCTCTTTGCATTCCCACTCAGAAATAAAAGAATGATACATTGTTTTTCAGTTAAATTGACAGTGATGAATATTGTCACTTTCCTTTCTTCAATAGGTGTGAAAGTCATAACAATCGATGACTTAACCTAAAAAGAAAGATACCTGACTGACAGCCAAAAAACAACAAAAAAGGCTTCAAATTCTCCACACACATTCATGCAACTGAGTAAATTTTAAACTCCTTGATAGATGTTTTATGTTTTACAGATGCTGAAGTCATACTAAATCTAAATTTCTAAGACATCCCAAAATCATTTAAATATATTTTAAAGGTTTTATGGAAATTCTTTTAATTAGAATGCAGGTTTATTTTGCTGATTTTTCAGTGTTGTTAACTTTATCCTTACTTTGATAAGACTCATATTTTTCATGACTTAGGACATTTGTAACTACCAGGTTCTGGATATGATTAATTGTAGAAGTAATCATTTAATATAAACAATATTCTCTTTCTAAAAGAGCTACACCACTATTATTTTTTGATGTAGCAAACTATGAATATATTTTCAGTTATTTAATGCACTGTATTTTGAGGAACATAGGATGATGACATCAAGATGTCATTTACAGCTGTAATCTCTTTCAATATTATCTGTTTTCAAAACTTGATGACACATAAGAATTATATATGTATCAGGACCTCTTTTCAACAGTCAAACAATTTGAAGTCTACCCTTCTAGTATCTGTTTTTTTAAAAATTGCAGCTCTTTGAGACAATGTGGGTGTGCATATGTTTTATAGAGAGCCTGCAGTAACTCTGTGACCCCCAAGGGATTGCCTGCTTAGAGTTTGGAACCATTGCTGTATTAGAGTTCATGTATGTTTCATCTATCCTATCTGGATATGCTTCTGAGTGTTGTCATCAGAAGACCGTACAACCATTTGGTAGTCCGGGTCATGAATTGTTAAGCAGAAGGAAAAATAATAATAGCTAACATTGATTCAGTGCTTGTTATGTGCCGGATATTTTACATGCATTAAATCATGTGACCCTCCCAGCAACACTGTAAGATAAGTTCTCATTAGTATCTTTACTTTTTTCCAGATAGGGGAGCTGAGGCACAAGGAAATAAAGTAATTGTCACATAGCTAGTAAGAGAGAAAATTTGAGATTGGAACTGGCAGTCTGGCCCCCCTCTTCATTGCTGTACAATAGTGCCTCTCAACAGCATGAGTAGTCAGATGCCAGGTGATAGGGAAAAGACAAAGCTGTGTTCTAGTTTCATCTAAGCTACTTCAAATCCATTTTGGAATAAGGCAGCATATGAGAGTTCAGGAACCCCAGGTAGTATCTGAAACATCTGCAAAGCAATATTAGGAACTACAGTTGAAGAAGCAGAGCAGGACAGCATATAGGAGTCTGACTGTAGCAATCCAGTAAGATTTTTAATTGCAGCAAAGCCAAAGAGATGATTAATAATTGTTCATTGTTCCAACATTTGCTGGACTGCTTCTTATGCCTTCAAACAGCAAGTGCTGATAATATAGGCCTGGCTTTCTACATAGTTTAATCCTCACAGCTGCCTTAGGAAGCTGGTACTATTTTGACCTGTTTCATAGATGCCAAAACTGAGGCCATAGAGTTTACCCAAGACTATACAGTGAAGTAAGGTGCATAACTGGGTTTTCAGCTTAATTTTTTTAGATTTCAAAACCTATGTACTGTTATATTATATTGTTTTTTTTTTTTAGGTCAAAACATTTCAGGCCTCCCTATTTAGTGCTTTTATATTTGAAAGGCCCTCACTAGTGTTTGACCAGGTTTACTACCTCTCAGTAGTCTCTTATGGAATCCATTCTTGAGAAGTTGGGGGGAAACCCTACAGGCACGTTAACTCTATCTAGAGATTTGGATAAGGAGGCTCCAGGTCTAACCATTGTCATTCCAAGGATAATGAGAAGGATTTTGTTCTCAGGAGCAGGAGTCCTTATACTTTCAGCATCTGTTTTTTTATAGTACCGGAGTAGGTCATGTCCCTCAAATTATCCTGATTTTCTTTACTATCTCAATAACCCAAACCCCATTCTAATCCTATGTTCATGTCTATTTTGTGTGATAACAGTAATAACTCATTGATCTGGCAACATTGGGGGAAGGTTTGTTCTTGATCTGCTGAAAACCAGCTCTTTCCTTTCTATGTTCATTTTAGTGAGGTCAGAGTTTGTTTTTGTTGTTTAAACTCCCAATTTTATAAGACTAGTATCTGATTTCAAAGAAGTCAAATAAAGGTCCAGTAGTATTTTAAAATTCAGAGAACCTTTACATGGGGCCATGATTCTTCATCCTGATCTGACTATAATCAGGCTCTTAATCAAAAAGCTTGGCATTTTTAAATGTCTATGCTCCATCTGCTCATAATGTGGGCAGTAAAACAGACTTTTGATGCTTGTTACTGTAGGTTGCCTTGTGCTCCAGTAAATATGAGCTTAACGAAATATATGGCCAAGCTTTTGAATCAAATCCAAACTGTTAATAATTTGCCAGACTAGCATTATACCCATTAAGGAAATTAGAAGATTCAATCTGTACTTTCAGCTGGGAAATAAACATCACAAAGCCATTCTCCAATTTCCTGTTATTTTCTTTTAACCATTCTGCAGTTGAAGTATGGAATCAGATGGTGTTCTTCTTAGTGAGGTGAAGGACTAGGATAAATAATAGATACTTGATGGGAAAAATCCATTACACTCTCCTCTTCCCTTCAGTGAAGTTCAGGGATCTTAAAGTCTTGGGTTTGTGCATTATTTCCACAGGATGAAGAAGTAAAGAGACCATCCTTTCTCAAGTTGGTAAAAGTCAGGCATTTCTATTATCTTTTGAAACTTTTCAAAGCAGAGGCAGTAAAAGTGAATGCAGTGGTTAAGCAGAGAAGAAGGGGATGATTCTCTTTGTATCCCTTCATGAGGCATTGCTACTAAGACTGAACCTGGGCACACATCACTGAGAGTAAAATAGCCTACTTGTGAAGAATACAGGCTTTAGAGGTAACTAATCAAATCACTGTTTTTTCACTCTAGCTGGGGCAAGTTATGGAACCCCTTTCACAGCCATAGTTTTATAAACTGTAAAATAGAAAAATAATAGTATCTGTATCATAGGATAGTTTTGTTTTGTTTTGTTTTGTTTTGTTTTTATGTGGACCATTTTTAAAGTCTTTGTTGTATATGTTACAACATTGCTTCTGTTTTATGTTTTGGATTTTTGGTTGTGAGTCATGTGAGATCTTAGCTCTCCAGCCAGGGATTGAACCCGCATCCACTGCACTGGAAGGCAAAGTCTTACCCACTGGATCCACAGGGAAGTCCCCATAGGATTGTTTTGAGGATTAAATAAAATAATCCATGTAGGGGCTTCCTTGGTGATGGTGGCTCAGTGGTGAAGAGTCCGCCTGCCAATGCAGGACACATGGATTAGATCCCTGATCCAGGAAGATCCCACATGCAGTGCGGGGAAACAGCCTGTGCACCACAACTATTGAGCCTGTGCCTCTAGAGTGTGGGAGTCCCAACTACTGAAGGCCATGCACCTAGAGCCTGTGCTCTGCAACTAGAGAAGCCAGTGCAGTGAGAAGCCTATGCACCGCAACTAGAGAGTAGTCCTTGCTTGCCACAACTAGAGGAAAGCCTGTACAAAGACCAATAAAGGCCAGTACAACCAATAAACAAATAAATAAAGACCAGGACAGCCAATACATAAATTAATTTAAAAAATATATAGCCCATGTAAAAATACCACAATGTCTGATATATATGTGAACAATAAATGTTAATTATTGTTACAAATGTTTATAGGTACTATTATAAATGTTATATATTATAACTATTAATATTATAATTGATGAAGAAAGAGAAGAAGACAGAATTAAGCCAAGGACACCATCTCCCTGCCCTTTCATTTTCATATTTTCTCCCATAAAGGAGAGGAACAAAGTACCCATCTCACATAGCAGCATAGCAGAAACATTATGGAATGTGAAAAGTAGACATTTTGACAGTGTGTGGCCAGGCACCACAGTCCTAAGTATAAAATAAGAGTTTGCAGGCCCTGGCACACAGGCACTTTTACTTACACACTACAAATCAGGCTATTGTTTCTAAATAGTAAGCGAAAAAAAGTGAAACTGAACCTGATCTCTATTTGAAACTGTATAATGCTTTTCATTACCCTTACAGGCAGACCTCAGAGATATCTTGGTTTGGTTCCTGACCACCGAAATATAACAAAGTTTATAATAAAGTAAGTCACACAAATCTTTTTGGTGTCAGTGCATATAAAATTTATGTTTACACTATACTGTAGTCTGTTAAGTGTGCAATAGCATTATGTCTAATAAATGTATGTACTTTAATTGAAAAATACTTCATTGCCAAAAAATACTTTTTTCCAAAAAAGAAATGGCAATCATCATCTGACAACACAGGGTTGCCACAAGTCTTCAGTTTGTAAAAACTGCAATATCTGTGATGCACAGTAAAGCAGGCGTGCCTATATCTTACTATGTCAGCCCAACCTGACTAATACAAAATGATAGTATTCTGATTGTTTAATTATTTAATCTCTGCTTTTTCTGATTGCTTTAGGTCATTATGAACCAGGGACAGTGTCTGCTTTATTCTGTATCCCTCAAGGGCCTATCAGAGCACTTGGCACATAGTAGGTTTTCAGTACATATTTATTCAAAAAATGAGATGTTAATCCTCCCCCTTTTCCTTCAAAAGTTGCTGGAGAGGGTGTGGAGAAAAAGGAACCCTCTTACACTATTGATGGGAATGCAAACTAGTACAGCCACTATGGAGAACAGTGTGGAGATTCCTTAAAAAAAAACTGGAAATAGAACTGCCTTATGACCCAGCAATCCCACTGCTGGGCATACACACTGAGGAAACCAGAATTG
>NW_011492986.1:1651-2073 GCF_000754665.1 Bison bison bison | reverse complement strand
GCATACACTAGCAAAGTAATGCTCAAAATTCTCCAAACCAGGCTTCAACAGTGTGTAAACTGAGAAATTCCAGATGTTCAAGCTGGATTTAGAAAAGTCAGAGGAAGCAGAGATCAAATTGCCAACATCCATTGGATCATCAAAAAAGCAAGAGAGTTCCAGAAAAACATCTCTTTCTGCTTTATTCACTATGCCAGTGCTTTTGACTGTGTGGATCACAACAAATTGTGGAAAATTCTTCAAGAGATGGGAATACCGGACCATCTGACCTGCCTCCTGAGAAATCTGTATGAAGGTCAAGAAGCAACAGTTAGAACCGGACATGGAACAACAGACTGGTTCCAAATTGGGAAAGGAGTACATCAACGCTGTATATTGTTACTCTGCTTATTTAAGTTATATGGAGAGTACATCATGCAAAA
>NW_011492986.1:608-1256 GCF_000754665.1 Bison bison bison | reverse complement strand
CTGGAGAGTCCCTTGGACTGCAAGGAGATCAAACCAGTCCATCCTAAAGGAAATCAGTCCTGAATATTCGCTGGAAGGACTGATGCTGAAGCTGAAACTCCAATATTTTGGCCCTCTGTTGCAAAGAATTGACTCGTTGGAAAAGATCTTGATGCTGGGAAAGATTGAAGGCAGGAGGAGAGGGGGATGTTGGAGGATGAGATGGTTGGATGGCATCACTGACTAGATGGACACAAGTTTGAGCAGGCTCCTGGGAGTTGATGATGGACAAGGAAGCCTGGCATGCTGCTGTCCATGGGGTCACAAAGATTTGGACAAGACTGAGCGACTGAACTGACCTGAACTTTAATCCCGTGTGAATTTTTTTATGGTGAAATTTGGCCTCTGAAGATTTGTTAATTCAAGTATCCTGGTATATGGCTAGAATCTTTAAACTTGGAAAACATTACCAGACATTATCTTTTCTTAGAAATTTGTCCTTTAAAAACATTGTGTTTCATTATTTATGTGGTCTAGTATTAGGAGCTGCAGGATTAAATTGGCAGATCACAGAGCACTTCATATCCCTTTAATTTTTTTCAATCTACAAAACAAGAGGAAAACAAAAGCCAGAAACTTCCTATTTTTTTCTGACATAGGAAAAGTCGT
>NW_011492986.1:0-206 GCF_000754665.1 Bison bison bison | reverse complement strand
AGTAGTAAAATATCAATATAGCTAAGGTAAAAACTGTAGGGTAACAAAGTGGGGAAAGAAATGCAGGCATGAGTATGGGTCCTGTGTTCAGGGAGAACTAGGATTGAATCCTAATTTCTCCTCTTACTAGTTCTGTGATGTCCAAAAAAAACTTAGTTTCTCTGAACCTGTTTCTTAAGAGTTATTTGGTTTTCCCCCACCTCTAG
>NW_011492985.1:13854-14574 GCF_000754665.1 Bison bison bison | reverse complement strand
TGGGACGACCCAGAGGGATGGTATGGGGAGGGAGGAGGGAGGAGGGTTCAGGATGGGGAACACATGTATACCTGTGGTGGATTCATTTTGATATTTGGCAAAACTAATACAATTATGTAAAGTTTAAAAATAAAATAAAATAAATAAATAAAAAACATAAAATCTATATACATCTCCTAACATACATACGCACAGGGCTTTTTAATACAAAAACTGAATTATCGTAATCATTATATGTATCATTCCAATAACATGCATTTTTTTAAATAAAAAAAAAAAACTTATGTCCATCAAGTTGGTGATGCCATCCAACCATCTTATCCTCTGTCATCCCCTGTGAAAAGGCACAAAAAAGATATAACTAAGGTTTTTGTTTTTTTTTATTTGATTCATAAATATAACACATGAAAGCTAAATCAATTGCTCTACAACTCAGAAACCCAACCCTTTAGAAAATAATATCTTTGTTGAAAAAAAAGAGAGATGAAAATAGGGAACTCAGAGGACCACATCACAGTCTCAATTACCTGACTAACTGGATCAGACTTCTAAAGCAGAAAAGATTAAATATTGATTCTCAGTCGGGCCAGGGATGGCCCAATCTTTATTTCTCCTTCTCTGTTCCTGTGTCTGCGCCATTGCCCCTGTGGAGAAGGAATATTCACACCCTGCTACATGAGTGTCTATTACAGCTTTTTTTTTAGGATAAATGACTCTCAG
>NW_011492985.1:12976-13754 GCF_000754665.1 Bison bison bison | reverse complement strand
CCATCAGGTGATCAAAGTATTGGAGTTTCAGCTTCAACATTAGTCCTTCCAGTGAATATTCAGGACTGATTTCCTTTAGGATGGACTGGTTGTATCTCCTTGCAGTCCAAGGGACTCTCAAGAGTCTTCTCCAACACCACAGTTCAAAAGGATCAATTCTTTGGTACTCAGCTTTCTTTATGGTCCAACACTTATATACATACACAACTACTGGAAAAAACCATAGCTTTGACTAGGATGGACCTTTGTTGGCAAAGTAATGTCTCTGCTTTTTAATATGCTGTCTAGGTTGGTCGTAGCTTTTCTTCCAAGGAACAAGATTCTTAGCTTTTGGCATTATAATTTAATACACATATGCAAGGTTGAAATGACTCTGTTACTATCTCTCTTAGTCTTGGATAGATTTCTATTTTAACATAATTTGCTTCTACTTAATAGATGGGAAACTCAGTATTACATATAATAGGTAAATGATAGGATAATGTCAATATTACATATAATTGGTAAATGATAAAAAGAAACCAACTTAATGTTAAAAAATGCTTACTTCTGCTTCTAATTTTCCTTTTCTTCTAAGAATTCAGGTAGATAATTTCTGTTTTTAACAAGGAAACATCACAGTTTCCTTCTTACTGTGACTTCTTAAAACCTGACATTGGAATGATGCTTCATCTCAACCATTTTATTTTATTTATTTATTTATTTCAACCGTTTAAATCTGTCTGTTCTTCTTGGTTCTGTGATGATCAAAAAAAAAAAAAAAAGCATATACCAAAAA
>NW_011492985.1:12147-12876 GCF_000754665.1 Bison bison bison | reverse complement strand
GGTACTCAGCTTTCTTTATGGTCCAACACTTATATACATACACAACTACTGGAAAAAACCATAGCTTTGACTAGGATGGACCTTTGTTGGCAAAGTAATGTCTCTGCTTTTTAATATTCTGTCTAGGTTGATCGTAGCTTTTCTTCCAAGGAACAAGATTCTTAGCTTTTTGCATTAAAATTTAATACACATGTGCAAGGTTGAAATGACTCTGTTACTATCTCTCCTAGTCTTGGATAGATTTCTATTTTAACATAATTTGCTTCTACTTAATAGATGGGAAACTCAATATTACATATAATAGGTAAATGATAGGATAATGTCAATATTACATATAATAGGTAAATGATAAAAAGAAACCAACTAGATGTTAAAAAATGCTTACTTCTGCTTCTAATTTTCCTTTTCTTCTAAGAATTCAGGTAGATAATTTCTGTTTTTAACAAGGAAACATCACAGTTTCCTTCTTATTGTGACTTCTTAAAACCTGACATTGGAATGATGCTTCATCTCAACCATTTTAATCTGTCTGTCCTTCTTGGTTCTGTGATGATCAAACCAGAATATACCAAAAAAAAAAAAAAAGAAAATGCACAGTGGATTGCTCTTATTCTGTTGTAGCATCATCTTAAGTTTTCTGCAGCCCTGTTTGGAAAAGAGCCTGACGCTGGGAAAGATTGAAGGCGGGAGGAGAAGGGGATGACAGAGGATGAGATGGTTGGTTGACAT
>NW_011492985.1:9405-10893 GCF_000754665.1 Bison bison bison | reverse complement strand
TGAGCATTCAAGAGTGAGGGTCTGAAAATTATCAAATACAGCAATATTTTCAATGGTGAAAAAAATCTCATCTTTAAGCATCATTTTTTTTTTTAATGAAATGACTGTAGAGTAGAAAGCAAAGAATGTCACCAAATATCGCCACCTAAAGTGTGGTCACAGATCCTGTGCAATTAAATTGTTCTATAGTGTATGTGTTGGTCACTCAGTCCTGTTGGACTCTTTGCAACCCCATGGACTGTAGCCCACCAGGCTCCTCTGTCCATGGGATTCTCAGGCAAAAAATACTAGAGTGGAATGCGACACCCTTTTCCAGGGGATCTTCCCAACCCAGGGATCAAACCCAAGTCTCCCACAGTGCAGGCAGATTTCTTTACCATCTGAGACACCAAATTTGTTGGCTCAGGGAAGCCCCAAAGTTGTTCCATAGACCTAACCATAAAAAAAAGCAGGTATTTACACACATTATCTTTTCTTAAGGTTTATTTATTTATTTATTTTTGCTATAGTGGGTCTTCCTTGCTTTGCTGGGTTTTCTCTAGTTGTGGTGGGATACTCTAGAGTGGGGGATACTCTTCTTTGTGGTGTGTGGATTTCTCATAACAATGATTTCTCTTGTTGCAGAGCATGGGCTCTAGGGCTCACAAGCTTCAGCAGTTCCAACACATGGCTCTTGGGACCCTGAATCAACCTGGTGTCCCTTGCATCAGAAGGCAGATTCTTAAACACTGGACCACCAGGGAAGCTCCCCACCCCCTGCATATATCATCTTTTTATTTGCAAGCAGCAAGGTGACTTTTATTTTACATTTTTAAGGTTGAAGTCTAGTTTTCACAGACTGATATGTATAAGTCTAAATATTCTGTTTGATCAGTTTTGTTGATACTCACGCCTGTGTAACTCAAGCCACTATCAAAATATAAAAATTTCCATCATCAGGTAATTTCCTGTCACTCCTCCTAGTTAATCCTCTCTCTACCCGGAAGCAAATACTAATCTACCTTCTGTCACTAAAAATTAGATTTGTCTCTCATAGAATGTCCCAAATCATTTAGTTCATACTCTTTCGTGACTGGCTTCTTTTACTTAGCAAAATGTTTTGGAAATTATATGTTGTTGCATATATCGATCGTTCTTTCCTTTTTAGGGTTGAGGTATTTTGTTCCATGGATGTGTATGCATGCTCAGTTGTGTCTGATTCTTTGCAACCCTATGGACTCTTTGCAACCCTGCCAGGCTCCTCTATCCATGGAATTTCCCAGGCAAGAATCCTGGAGTTGGTTGTGACTGAGCATGCACGTTTCCATGAATAGGCTAAATGAACCCCCTAAAAGGAAAGACTCTGATGGAATCATAAAGAAAACTCAATTAGTAACTGGTACATGAGATACATATTTTTATGAATATTAAAAAAATTATTCAGGTCCTTTACTAGAAAGAGAAGCAGAAAACGTTGTTCACTCTCTTCTGCTTGATATTACAAGGTGT
>NW_011492985.1:8489-9305 GCF_000754665.1 Bison bison bison | reverse complement strand
CTCCATGGTGATAGGGAGAGAAGTCGGGTTTTGCATCAGCCAACTAGACATGAATATCATTCTTCATGCTTCTTTATCTACCTATCCTGAAGTTGGAGATGGGGAGGAAACTGAACACCACAAGCCACACCATACTGAGCTGTGTAGCCTTTTCACAGCAGGCTACCATCCACACATGTAGTGTATTCTGGGCTCTGTTCCATGTCTTGGCCATCCACTAGGTGAGTGATGAAGCCAGGCTAATTGTGATAGATGGTGTGGATGAAACAGCATCAGCATCTCAACAGAATACAGCAGATGACTATGGCATGTCTACTGTATGCCAAGCTCTGTAGTAGACGCAGTGGGATAGTCAAAGACGACCAGACACTGATTATGCCCTCAAGATGCTTTTCACTATGGAAAACAGTATAGAGGTTCCTTAAACAAACAAAACAAGACAAAAACAAAATAAAACTAGAAAATAGAGTTACCATATGACTTAGCAAGTCATCTCTTGCACATATACCTGGAAATAAATAAACCCATATCAGTTCAATTGCTCAGTCATGTCCAACTCTTTGTGACCCCATGGACTGCAGCACACCAGGCTTCCCTGTGCATCACCAATGCCTGGAGCTTGCTCAAACTCATGTTCATCAAGTGGATGATGCCATCCAACCATCTCATCCTCTATTGTCCCCTTCTTTTCCTGCCCTCAATCTTTCCCAGCATCAGGGTCTGTTCAAATGAGTCAGTTATATGCATCAGGTGGCTAAAGGATTAGAGCTTCAGCTTCAGCATCAGTACTTCCAATGAACACCCAAGACTGATCTC
>NW_011492985.1:7701-8389 GCF_000754665.1 Bison bison bison | reverse complement strand
TAAATGACATACAAGGAAGCTTGTAAAATAAAATAAACTTCTAATTCTGACACTAACAGCTTGAAGAATTAAGAGTTTTCACATGATCCCTCGGGTTTCAGTAAACAGACTAGGAAGTCAGGGGAGGAACTCTTTTCTCTTTATTCCCATAACTGTTCAAGAAATCACAAATGTACAAATGTTAAAATTTATATAGGTATTTTATATTTCTCCCAAAGAGTCTAAGTGACATCAATATGCATATTCTTGTTAGAAATACAGAGTCACTTGCTCAAAGTTAATTTTCATAATAGAACCTCTAAGTTGCTAACGGAAAGAACCACCATATCACTCATGAATGTCTTCTACCCACTCAACGACAGGGAAGTGATATAAATGACTGACACCTTGATGTCCTTTCAAGTGGCCCCACTAAACTGAAAGCATGGTCCAAGCCAGAACAAGAATTATTTTAAGAAGTGTTCTAAGCACAGTATTCCTTTCAGAAAATATGCTGTCCCTAGGCCCTTAGCACAGACACCTTCTATAAGGCAGTTTGCCTTAACCCCTAGAATCTCAGTACTGACTGGATCATGACACAATGCATTTGCAAAATCAAAGTAAATTAAACACTCACATAGCCAGCTCTCTTTTCTACACTATTAGACAAAAAGCACAAGTGGAATAAGTGAGGCATTGACCTCTGGCT
>NW_011492985.1:7083-7601 GCF_000754665.1 Bison bison bison | reverse complement strand
ATCAGAAGCCAGTGAGGAACAGTGTGTATCACAGAGGAATTGAATAGAGGGGATTTGTAACACAGGAAGGATGGGGAGGAAACTCAGGGACTAGTAACAAGAGAAAGCTGTGAGCACCCTGAGGCTGAAGGCTCAAAGGTAAGGAGGGGTGCTGATGATCCCAGTGGAGGACACAGCCATGGAAGGGGCAGGAAAAGGCTTAGAAAATACACTGGATTCCCACTGCCTCCTATCTCTTGTAAGAGGAAGCCTGGAGGCATGGACTCTGGAAAATATCCCAACCTCCCTACAATGTACAACAGAGCAGGAAATGTGGGACAGAGAACCTCATGGGAGACAAAGATACCCAGTGATTAGCAAATGCAGCATGATGGAAATTCAAAGTCAGAGAACTCAGACAAAATGAGAAAAAGGATTCCAGGAAGCTAGATTGCAGAAATCTCTGTGCCCTTTATGAAAACAGTTTAGAAACATTTCATATTTTGTAAGAAGACTAAAAGTAACTGCTACATTTTCCC
>NW_011492985.1:6118-6983 GCF_000754665.1 Bison bison bison | reverse complement strand
TCTGGCTTGAACACAAATGGAATTATCCTGCCACACATTACTTAAAAATGCAAAGCACAGTCTCAAGTTAATTTGTCACTTGGAGATATCGCTGGGCTTTTATGATGAGAAACCATTTGTGAGAAGCTCTTAGCACCATTTTCTCCTTAACCTTTTCCATTTATCTTACATTTACTACTCTTCCACAGCAAACTTTTATGTGCAATTTTAAGGCTGTATAATGTAAGTTACAAGGGCACTAGTCTTTGAAACCCAAAGAACAATCTAATGAAAATGAGGTGATGCTAACAAACTGACAATGACTTGCCCTCTCTTGATCCAACATGCTGAAAAATATGATCGGGTAGGATTCTCTGTGATACTCATGGAGGAGAAAAGAAGAGGAGCTGGGATCAGCATTTATTTGACTGTGAGGTGGGGAGATTATATCCATAAAATCTCGTTTCAAAACTGCTAAAATGAGGAACAGCCAAAAACAAAATCCAGTTTTAACATGATCCATTCCCTTTGGAGAGGAATGATAATGTTGGGTGCAAGGTGAACAATCAGCCCTTTATCCATAATGAACTTCTGAGATTTCTGTAGACATCATCCAAGTGTATTTAGAAGTGGGGGGAGGGGAGTTCAATGCCTTCAGCCGACAATAAAGCTAGTGATGACAGTTTCATGCTTTTTTCTCAGCCTCAGTGCCACTGATGTAAACAGGGATAATACCCCTCTTGCTCTGTGTGCCTCACAGGATTGACTTTTTTAAACACATGATCCTGAAACCATTGGACCAAGAGAACCAGTATTATTCCACTTATGTACACAGCACACCTGAGGAGCCTACACAGCAGGCTGAAGTATGACTGCCAACCCCACA
>NW_011492985.1:2815-5901 GCF_000754665.1 Bison bison bison | reverse complement strand
ATCTAAAATGTTGACTTCTTGGATTCCCTGCTCTAGCATTAAGCCTCAGGTTATGGTCAAATGCCATTCATTTGGATGCAGCAAAAATGATACCAAGTTGGATGAGATAAATGTGCACTGTGGTTGGTTTTTATCTGCCATTTCATTGAGTCTCCTCTTTCTGTCTGTCCAATTACTTAGGTTCTAGGCTACATCTACACTGTGGCATTTTGGTCTCCATAATTGGAAGAGATTTGTTGTGAGTAGCAATCATAATAATTTACCTTAGCTTTATGCTATTTTCCTTTTCTGAAAGTTTCAGTGTTCCACAGTATTTCCATCAGGTGAAAAACATCTTGACGATAAAAACTTGTCTGTGTACTAGATCTGGGTTTGGCATGTCTTCTCTGGAATGACCTTGAAAGTCAGTATTTTAGGTATTGTAGGACTTATGGTCTCTGTTAGAATTAATCAATAGGGGCACCATCGTGTGAAAGCAGCCATATATGATATGTGAAGAAATGACTGTGGCTGTGTTCCAATAAAACTTTATTTATAAAAACAAGGTGCAGGCCACAGTTTGATGATCACTGATCTAGATGTCTAGTTTGTGGTCTCTTTGGAAGGAATGATGCTAAAGCTGAAACTCCAGTACTTTGGCCACCTCATGCGAAGAGTTGACTCATTGGAAAAGACTCTGATGCTGGGAGGGATTGGGGGCAGGAGGAGATGGGGGTGACGGAGGATGAGATAGCTGGATGGCATCACTGACTTGATGGACATGAGTCTGAGTGAACTCCAGGAATTGGTGATGGACAGGGAGTCCTGGTGTGCTGCGACTCATGGGGTCACAAAGAGTCAGACACGACTGAGTGACTGAACTGAACTGATCTAGATGTTATTAATTAAGTGCCTATACGTTTGAAGGTATATCTATTTTTGCAAATATCCTTGAGCAAGTCTTACTCTAATAAAAAAAAAATAAGGAACTTCCCTGGCAGTTCAGTGGCTAAAACTCCATGTTCTCAATGCAGAGGAAAGGGGTTCAACACCTACGCAAGGAACTAGATACCACATGCAGCAACTAAGAGCAACTAAGGTATGGCACAGCTAAAAAATGCATATTTTTTAATAATTAAAAAAATAAAGAGAAAACAAAATTGGCCACTGTTTTTATTCAGTCACTAAGTAGTTGTGTCCAACTCTTAGAGATGATATAGACAATATATACAAAAGTCACTATGACAAAAGCCCACATGGACTTTTAATGAAATTGCTAGGGTTAAAAGAAGATATTTTCCATGGATTTCCACAGCTGTCTTTTAAGATTTTAAACTGTCATGGCACACTCTTTAATTGGCTTTGTTGCATTAAAATATTGATTCTTTATTTGAAGTACATACATTTTACAAGGATATCAGTCATAAAAATGCACAGTGGAAACTAAGACTTAAAGAGGGTGACTAATTAACAATCTATTGTTATTAAAGGTGAAAACTAGAATTGGACTGCGATCCACACACAAGAAGTTTCTGAGCCTACCATAAAAATACTGTTACGGCTAATTTTCTGAAGCATTCTATGCAAAACAAACAAAACAAAACTAAACTAAACAAAACAAGGTAAGATGCCCTCCCTTATTTAACAGTAAAGGATGGAAGCAAATATAATTCCATACATAAGTGTGATATTAACAAGTGTCCTTAATATGGAAGGCGGGACCCCAAATACCAGGATGGATATGTGGGGAATTCATCACTCATTTGGTTTCCACTATGGGGAAAATAAAGCAGATATCCGATCTCTGGCAGCTCTGGTCTGACACCCCCATCGATGGCAACACAATTACCTGCTGTTTCTGTTTGAGAATTATGTGTTCCGAAAGCTAGTTGGCTTGGCTTTGTTTCATCACTTATCAAGATCCAATACTCAATTCAATGAGCTGAAATTAACTGTCTCTCCCCAGCTGATGAAAAAGCAAGCTTCCCAGACCGTTTCTACAACAGCAAGGTGAACTAATTTATTTGCACACACTCCTGAGAATCTCGCAGCCTTACTACCCACCCAGGGCTTCCATGTACTGGAATCAAATTCTTTTTTCCTCCCTTGACTAGCTTTTAACCTAGAGGAACAACGAAGCTTGATGGCAAAAGGGGCAAGGGGGTGATTAATCCAAGGAAGAGGTTAAAGCCAGCATTGTCTCAGACATCCTCAGAATTCCCCAGCAATCTGACATATGGGTGTGGAAGAGACAGGACACATTACTTGGCTTTTACTGATTTAAGGACTTTTAAAGGAATTGTTTAAAGATATTGTAAATGCTGTACTGTGTTCGTTAAGAACCCAGGTTTTACAATTGATAAAGGAGATGACAGATTGACATTTCCTTCTCCACAATCTGAAAACTGAGGAGGCATAAACTACTGGGTTGATGTTTAATCAATTTTTTGAAAAAGTCAGTGGATGTGGGAACATGTAATTATCAAGTCCCTTCCAACATCACACCAATGTGCAAAATATAAAGGTGAGTGTGGCTTATTCTGTTGGGGAAGAAGAATGGAGACAATATTTTGTACACAACCATTAATTATTTTTTAAAAATTTTACATATGTTTGATTCACATCTACAGCAATCTCAGAATGCTGGTGTAGTGGTGCACTTTTTAGAGGTGAGAAAATGAAGGAGCCACACATCCATATTGACTGAATTATGATTCAGAGTCTGACTTGCTTGATTCAAGAAGCTTTGTGATTTGCATAATGTCATGTGGCTTCGAGGTGGTGGGGAACATACGTGTGTGTGGTTGTGCAAATAGATGCATGCTATACACACAGAGTGCACACTCGTGCGTGCACACACACACATGCAGGGAAACGAAGCACAAGAGATGGTCAGTTGCACCAGATGGGGTGATATTCCTATCTTAGCTGGCTTTCAGCAACTTGGTCGAGTGGAATCAATATAGAAACCAATTTACCCAAATTGTGAGAAATAGAATATGAGGGTTTGGGGGCACTGATAGAATACATGAGGCAGGAGGTAACTCAAAGAATATGGAAGTTTGACTTGACCAGTATGGTTGAAGCCAAGATCTGTGTTGAGATAC
>NW_011492985.1:0-1243 GCF_000754665.1 Bison bison bison | reverse complement strand
GACCTAGGGCTTACAGACCAAAAGCTAACACCAATCTCCTGACTTGAAAAATAGTGTTCTTGAAAATGGGAGGATGCTGAAACCTACCTTGGCTATTGTATTCTCGAATGAAGGTGACTTTCAATTAGAATGCAAAACCCCATTGCCTGAGTGCCATCAGAAAATCAAATAATACAGAAAAAAACACAAAACACATCACAAGCACTAGTGCCTGAAGAAAAGAAATTATTGAACAAGGACTGCTGAGCCCATTGTGTTCAACTATTTCACCATTTTCCCAGGAGGAAATCATCGAGGAAAGGAAGACTTAAAATTATCACATGCTGAAGGCTGTGACACGAGAAATGACCTTTAGAAAGAATATATTTTCTGTTTCCCAGTCTCTTTAATAGTTCAGCTAGTGCTATCTACTGTCCAGAGGAAGTTTTAATATGTGACTTAAAAGAATGCCTGATAATCTGTGAGTTAAAAATTGGCTGTGGAAATAAAGGCAGGGTGGTAAGTATTTAGGAAGAAGATATCACACACACAAATTGTTATAACTTTTAACTTGTAGGAATTTCTCCATTTTAGCATGCATTTATGGGCATTGGGAAGCCCATCTTTTAATTTTTTTTTACAAAGAAGGAAACAGAGAGCTACAGACGTTATGCTGGCAACATTAATTGGGTTTACCATATTTGTCTTACTAATAAAGCTACAAAATAGATTATTGGCCCAGAAGACTTAAAGTCTAAACTTTACCTAAGAGTTAAGCTTTCTGATGTTGTCTTTTTAAAAATAATTTGTTTTATTAAACAGTAGTTGATGTACAATATTGTGTTGACTTCTACTATACAGCAAAGGGATTCATTCATTTGTATATATATATATATTCATATATATATATAACACATATGAATGTATGTATCACTGCAGATGGTGATTGCAGCCATGAAATTAAAAGACACTTACTCCTTGGAAGGAAAGTTATGACCAACCTAGACAGCATATTAAAAAGCAGAGGCATTATTTTGTCAACAAAGGTCTGTCTTGTCAAGGCTATGTTTTTTCCAGTAGTCATATATGGATGTGAGAGTTGGACTAGAAAGAAAGCTGAGTGCCAAAGAATTGATGCTTTTGAACTGTGGTGTTGGAGAGGAAGTCCCTTGGACTGCAAGGAGATCCAACCAGTCCATTCTAAAGGAAATAAGTCCTGAATATTCATTGGAAGGACTGATGCTGAAGCTGAAACTCCAATATT
>NW_011492984.1:19215-20902 GCF_000754665.1 Bison bison bison | reverse complement strand
TCCCAGGGATGGGGGAGCCTCGTGGGTTGCTGTCTATGGGGTCGCAGAGTCGGACACTACTGAAGTGACTTAGCAACAGCAGCAGCAGCAGCAGAGTTGGTAAAACTGATAATATTAGCCTAGTTAAAATACAATACTCCAAATTTTCCTGGTAGTCACGAGAGTAGAGAAGAATTTAAAAACACAGGTATACAAAATAAACCTAGATGGAGTTGATACAGGTTTCCCTCCACAAGTTATACTTTTATTTTGAGAATTCAACAGCAAAGTTTGGACACATATTTATGGAGAAAGAGATTGACGGCCTTTGTTGAGCATGCAAATTTGTGAACGGAAATGAGCCAGTTTTTATTATAACCAGAGAAAACTTCCATGAAAACAAAAATCTGTTACTAATATACATCAAAACATTTTATGGAAATCCTTTAAACTCCAAACATAAAAGACTGTATTTTACAAATTGTAAGTGTGAGTGGTAGGTAAAAAGAATATCATTAATCATTTCAGATAAATATTGTTTGGTGACAATGTTTTAGAGAAATTCACCATTTTCCTGAAAGGTTTGGTTAAATTTCTGAATGAAGTTAAATACAGTGTTTAATATACTAAAAATGTCCATATAGGGGGGAAAAGGGAGGTTAAATTAAATCCTCTTAAGTTTAAAGATTCCAGAAATGATACAGACTAGCTAAAACTATAAGGAAGTTATGCCATTGAAGTATTTTCATGTTTTTGCATGTTTGGGGGTTTCTGAGAAAAGAAAATTAGAAGCCGAATGAAACCCCTAGAGAGAACTGTGTACATCTTCCCTGGAGCCATTAATGTATATTCCAATGAGTAATATACCTAGGGGCTTTCATCTTTACTTCCCAAAGCAAAAATGCAATAAATGGAAAATAATTACAACATGATAGATATCAATCCAACTATATCATAACTACTTAAATATGAATTATCTAAGTGTACCAATTAGAAGAGAGAAACTATCTAAGTAGATAAAAAAAATATGTAATCTACAATAAACCCACCTTAAATATGAAGACAAAAAATAAATTTGAGGCAAAATAGACTTCAGAACAGAAAATTATCAGGTATGAAGAAGGACACCACATAATTATAAAAGAATAAATTCTCCAAGAAGTCATGCTGCTAAGTCACTTTAGTCATGTCCAACTCTGTGCAACGCCATAGACAGGCTTCCCCATCCCTGGGATTCTCCAGGCAAGAATACTGGAGTGGTTTCAGTAATTGAAACTGAAAGTAGAACAAAGGAAATAGTAAAATTTAGAGCAGAAATCAATGAAACTGGAAGAAGGAAAAAAAATCAATACCAGAAGATACTTCTTTGAAAACATCAATGAAATTGATAAACTACTCACCAAGTTAACCAAGAAAAATCAAGAGAAGACAAATTACCAGTGTCAAAAATGGAACAGGGTTCATAATTACTAATCCCACAGATATGAAATAGTAATAAAGGAATATGATAAACAACTAGATGCCCTGAGATCTGATAAATTTTATGAAATGGATCAATTCCTTGAAAGACATATACCATCAAAGCTCACACAAGGATAGATAGATAATCTGAACTAGTCTATACCTATTAAAAACTGAATAAGTATTAATGACTTTCCTATACAAAAGCACAAGGTTCTGATGTTTCACCAGTGAATTCTAAAGCAAA
>NW_011492984.1:15865-16444 GCF_000754665.1 Bison bison bison | reverse complement strand
ACTGGCAACCGACTCCAGTACTCTTGCCTGGAGAATTTCATGGACAGAGGAGCCTGGCAGGCTACAGTACATGGATCACTAAGAGTCACGACTTAGTGAGTAACTTTTGTATAGATCTTCTGGATTTAATGCAAAAGAATAACACACTGAGTTTGGTGATTAAATGTTAATTAAGAGCAATCACCCATTTGTAGAATTGTAGAGCTACACATATTCTTATGTATTTATTAATAACAAATATTCTCATTTCATAAACAAGGAAACTACAGCAAAGGGGTGTAACTTACCAAAGAATATAGAAATCCAAAAAGTAACCTATTTATATAGATATTTAAATTTCATTTGTAACATCAAGATTATGGTAATGATGATTGTATTGTGCCAGTTATAAAGCTATGCTCTGTCAGATTCACAACTCCCCATTGAGTGACATGGACAGACTCTGATGCTTGAAACTCAAATAAGCACCCACTGTGAGAACTTCGTCTATGCCGAATAACAGTAGTTCCAAGCGCCACACAAAATGTTATTAATACATACACTGCTCCAAGTAAGAATTCTGGAAGCTTTTATCTGGAA
>NW_011492984.1:14978-15765 GCF_000754665.1 Bison bison bison | reverse complement strand
GCGACTGAACTGAACTGAACTGATGCCTTATCAAATCAGATCAGTCGCTCAGTCATGTCTGACTCTGTGTTATAGGAACATGTTACTCATATAATATATGCATTTAAGTAGCTTATAACAAATAGCAGTATTAAGAGATTTGATTATCCACTTTCAATACCATAATCTATTATACAACATGCAAATAAATTATTTTATTTGATTAAGCCACTTCTATGTATATTTAGGAGCAGGAAAAATATGCACACTTAGGAAAGGAATTTTCTCTAGACCTTCTTAACCAGCTCATGCAAAAGGAATAAAAGTTTTGAGGACGGGTGGTAAGAGTCAATGACAATCTGTATTGTAAGTTTGTGACTGAAGCTGACCTCATTATGTGGTTATTTCTCCTAAATGATGTATAACTGAGATATTTTTTTCATTCATGAAATAAATATAGTGGGGAATTGCTAGAGGTTTAGATAAGAGTAATAAAAGTTCTCCCTGTCCTCAATTTTTTCAGTCTTGAAAGGTAGATGAAACGTGAACTATTACCAATTTATAAAATACTTATTGAAAATGATATAGAGAAGACAGTGGTAGAAATTGTTATTTACTAGAAAGTCTCCACATGGATATCTCACAACAAAAATCAGTCAGAATGAGGGAAGAACAACTATTACCTGGAGGTTTCTTGAATTTCTCTCTGTGGGGAACCCCTGGGTTGAGGACAAGGCATGGAATTTGAGTTCTCTAGGAAGTGGGAAGCAGCAGAAATCCCAATGACCAGGTCTAGCAAGAATAAAGA
>NW_011492984.1:14031-14878 GCF_000754665.1 Bison bison bison | reverse complement strand
CCTCCAGGGGTTCTCCCCGACCCAGGGATCGAATCTGTGTCTCCTGCATCTCCTGCACTGCAGGCGATTCTTTACCCACTGAGCCACATGGGAACTCGACTTTGAGCTTACCTGTGTTCAATTCACTTCATATTTTTTATGATTATTAAATGAGTTAATTTTTATAAATCACTTAGTGTTTGGTATAAAATAATACCATAGTAAACACTAGTTATTATTATCAATGTTATGATTATGATGACGCTTGTCATGATAGCAAGCTAGTAAAGCATGATACTGCACATCTTCAATGGGACTTTGTATAGAAAAAACATAACTATAGGTTTGTTTTATTACAAAGAGAAAGGAAACCTGTGTATATATGTACACATATAAATATATACATATACACATACAATATATACATATACACATACATTTAAGATTTTTTTATTCATTAATTTGTATTTTAACTTTCTTCATAATGATTTAAATATAAACAAAGAAACACAGAGATGTAACTTTTTTAGACTGATGGGTTTTGTTGTAGCAGAGTATGAAAAGATCATTGATATAATTTTAGATTCAACATTACAATTATCATTTAATAAGTTGCCAATGGGATCAACTGTATAGTGAAAGATAGTAACTAATTCTTTTTGATAAGAATGCCCAAGTATATACAGAAGTAAAAATATAATATATGCATAAAACTTACATAATGTTAAAACATCAATGTAATTTCTAAAATACGTATATTTATGTCTTATAGGGGACTTCCCTGGTGGCTCAAAGGTTAAAGCGTCTGCCTGCAATGCGGGAGACCTGGTTTCAATCCCTGGGTCGGGAAGATCCCCTGGAGAAGGAA
>NW_011492984.1:13716-13873 GCF_000754665.1 Bison bison bison | reverse complement strand
ATTTTCACTGCCTCACCCACTGAAAAAACAGTGTGTCTTTCAGATTGTGTGTGTGTGATCAGTAGCTTCAGTTGTGTCCGACTCTTTGCGACCCCATGGACTATAGCCCGCCAGGTTCCTCTGTCCATGGGATTCTCCAAGCAAGAATACTGGAGTG
>NW_011492984.1:11110-12422 GCF_000754665.1 Bison bison bison | reverse complement strand
GCATCATGACTTTGCATGATAACTCATAAAGATACTAACAGTAAAACATGGCAAAGTTAAATTTAATTTTATTAGTTATTAATGTATTGTTTATTTTCACCTAAAAATTTTGCTTTTGTGGTATAAAACTAGTTGATACTTGTTAAATAGTGCCTAAAAGAGGGCTCTATGTCCTGACTGGCATATAAATCCACGTTTGTTTTTTTTTTTTAACTTTGTTTGCAAGAAACCGTGATTCCACTGTTGTTACTCACTATAAGTAATTAATTTCTACTGAAACTGTGACAATTTTCAATGGCATCACTCAAAATTAGCAACAGTTAAATAAATTAAAGTCCAGTTCAGAAGTCAAGTCATGTTAACAGGATATCCAAGGTTGAACACACTCACACAGGTTTGGGTTGGTGCTAAGTTCAGGAGACTTAAGGACACAGACACCAAATTTTTCTGCTGTGTAGACAGAAGAAAAATTAAGGGAAATAACAATGCAATTTAAGTTTTCTCATTTAAGTCTCTTTTCATGCACTTAGAAACCAATTCCAATCTCATATGCCATCTAATGTTAGTATCTTAGAAGACTGTTTCTTTTTCTCTTTTTTTCCCCACAAATTCCAAGGCAACAGATTCTCATAGAAGACTTAACCGGCAATGATGTGATACAGGGATCCTTTCTCTTTTCCCTTTAAGTTTCTATAGGGAATGGGCAAATTCGTTTCTGGAAAGATTGTTCAGATTTAAAGGCGTTGCCAAATAGAGAGATCAACTCAAATGGTTTCTGAATAAATCATGTGCCAAACTCCAGGCTTAAACCCCAACTTGGCCTTAACAGAAAGGAAAATTGCAAGTATTTTTTAATTAATTAATCATAGTAAACTAAATAAAATATTTACTTTCCAATTTAATTTCTAGGAAAAATATCAATTAAGGAAATTATGCCAAATAACTGAAATTTTTCTATTGATGTTAGGTGAAACCAAAATATATTAACTTTGAGATCTATTTTTTCTGATTTTTTTTTACAAAGTTAATAGTTCTGATGCTTTCACCTGCAAATCAGAGAAATATCCTATTAAAAAAAAAACATTTAAAATAAAAGGGGAAAAGGTTTCTCCCCCCACTCTCTTTTGCCCACACTTCAGAAATAAGCACTTCTTTTAAAAATCAATTATTATCTCAATGGTTGAGGTTTTTTTCTTGGTTTGAAAATATAAACAGTATCTTTCAGTTCAGTTCAGTCACTCAGTCGTGTCCGGCTCTTCGCGACCCCATGAACTGCAGCACTCCAGGCCTTCCTGTCCATCATCAACTCCCA
>NW_011492984.1:8931-11010 GCF_000754665.1 Bison bison bison | reverse complement strand
TATTTTCGGGGGGTTGGGGGGCGGTTCACCAGGCATCACTGGGATCTTTGTTCCCTGAACGTGGATCCCCCTGCAACAGAAGCCCAGAGTCTCATCCTCTGGATTGTCAGGAAATTCCCTAATCAATTATTTTACTCATATTTTGTTTTAATTTTACCAATATATCTGACATTTTCATTCTACTTTGTAACTTAGGGTCTTCCATATATTGCAGGTGGATCAGTTTTAAGTTTTTAAACCCTATAATAAGGGCATTTACAGTCTTATTACTATGTTCCAATGATTTTTATATAGCAGCAGGTTGTATAAGTAAACCCATAAAGCCAGAAATGGAAGAGACATGTTCTCAAAATCAGGGACGAATAGAACTTGCAACTTTCTCACATACCTTTACCTCTAGTTTCTGAACAACTGAAATTATTTATTGGAATCTCAGCTCACCTTCAACATTCATTTCCTTGAGTAAAACTGACAAAATAAAAAATTTAATAAGAAGATTGGATAATAGAGTGAACTAAGACAAGTGGGTGATGTGATTGACAATTTTGAGAAGTTTCTATAACTTTAAGCAAAAAAGACAACAGATATGAAAAGTAAAAGGCAAGTAAAGAGACACGGGAAATAAATAAAGGAGGTCTATCCCTTATCCTATAGTTACTTTGTGGGAAACAAACAATAGAGGCAACACAGGAGAGAAAATCATTTGAAAAATAACATTAAAACTCCCCAATAAAGAAAAGCAACAACTTGCAAACAAATGATTGGCTTGATGGAGAATAAAAGAAAACACTAAGGAGGAATTCAAAATTGCAAGACAAGTTTTTTATATCTAAAAAATATCAAGAATACTGAGCAACTTTTCAAAAGAGCCAAGTGAGGAAAATAAAGTCTGTGATGGAACAAGAGTCAGATATCTTATCATTAGTATTGGTTCTCAGAAGACTGGCGAAGGACTACAGAACACTGCAATATCAGTGACTTTGTACCCATAGTTCAAGATCTACCCAAAGTATCAATCATTAATGAAACCAAAATAATATCTGAACATCAAAGTACTTACAAAGCTTAATACCCACAGACTCCTGACATCAATTTTTATCAGAAAATAATAACTAGAGTATTAAATATATATTAAATGCATTAACATAAAATATTTTATCTAGCATTTAGAATACACCCAAAATGTCAGTATGTACCTTCTTATACCAATAGACTATAATTTTGCTAAAGCACAGTTGTAAGTTGACTGACTATTGATCAAGTAAAAAAGCTAGTTTAGTCAGAGTTTACCAGTACAATATCCAAAGCCATACTGCCAGACTATTGAGCTGTGTGAGTTTAGATAAGTTTCTCATTGTCTCAGTTTTATAGCTATAAAGTAGGCCTCACATGTACTACATGGTATATCAGGATTTGTTGCCAGCATGATTAGCACTATTTTTTTTTTTTTTTTTGCCTCTTATGGGTGTGAGGCATTTTATAATAAAGTTGCTGAAATGGGGAGAAAAATTTTTTAAAGAAGAAGAAATGAAATTTTTATCATTTCAAGTTTACAATACATTTTTGCGTCAATAAAAGATTCAAGCAAAATATCCATTATTACGAACTTGTATCATTTCAGGAGCATATTTGGTAATAAGGTTCATATTAGTTTCCTCCCAAAAAGCTGATTTTGACATGATACCATATGAGCCAAGCCTCACTACTGCATCTCCATCATTAAATACTCAATAGCTGCTGAGTGAAAGTGAATAAATCCTAGCAGCTATTGATTAGCAAATTTATTTGCAAGCTTATTGGCACTCTATAACTTATTCCTTGTACTGTGAAAGGTACCTGAAACATTTACTATGTAGTATAAAAGTCAATATTCTTGCAATAAGTTTATAGCTGTTCATTCTTTTCACTAAAAGACTACTGATTTCCTTGGAGAAGGAAATGGTAACCCACTCCTGTATTCTTGCCTGGAGAATCACATGGACAAAGGAGGCTGGCGGGCTGCAGTCCATGGGGTTACAAAGAGTCAGACACGACTGAGCACACATGCACAAACATATATACACACTGGTTTCCATTCAT
>NW_011492984.1:4042-7395 GCF_000754665.1 Bison bison bison | reverse complement strand
GAAAAAATGCAAACAATGACAGACTTTATTTTCTTGGGCTTCATAATCACTGCAGATCATGACTGTACCCATGAAATTAAAAGATGCTTACTCCTTGGAAGAAAAGTTATGACAAACATAGACAGCATATTAAAAAGCAGAGACATTACTTTGCCAACAAAGGTCTGTCTAGTTTAGGCTATGGTTTTTACAGTAGTCATGTATGGATGTGAGAGTTGGATTATAAAGAAAGCTGAGTGCTGAAGAATTGATTCTTTTGAACTGTGGTGTGGGAGAAGACTCTTGTGAGTCCCATGGACTGCAAGGAAATCAAACCAGTCAATTCTAAAGGAGATCAATCCTGCATATTCATTGGAAGGACTGATGCTGAAGGTCCAATACTTTGGTCACCTGATGCAAATAACTGACTCACTGGAAAAGACCCTGATGCTGGGAAAGATTGAAGGCAGGAGGAGAGGGGATGACAGAGGATGAGATGGTTGGGTGGCATCATCAACTCAATGTACATGAGTTTGAGGAAGCTCTGGGAGATGGTGAAGGACAGGGAAGCCTGGCATGCTGCAGTCCATGGGGTCAACAAAGAAGTGGACATGACTGATCAACTGAACTCACCTGAGCTGAACATGACAAATGGGAATTGTTTGCGGATGGAATTAAGACTACCAAACAGTTGAACTTAACGTAGGGAGATTATCTTGGATTATGAAGGAGGGTCCAGTTTAATAGCAGTGCAAACGTGCTGAGTTGCTTCTGTCATGTCCAAATCTTTTGTGACACCGTGGACTGTATAGCCCACCAGGCTCCTCTGTCCATGGGATTCTCCAGGCAAGAATACTGGAGTGGGCAGTCATTGTCTTCTCCAGCGAATCTGCCCAACCCAGGAATTGAACCCATATCTCCCCATCTCCTGCACTGCAGGAGGGTGTTTGTTTGTTTGTTTTTTAACCACTAGCACCACCAGGACACCCCAATGTAATAGCAAGGGTCCGAAAAAAAAAGGGAAAAGGGAGCAGTAAAGATCCACTAAAGATAGCAGAATATGGAGCTCAAGGCTGATTTTTCAGCCAGGCAGACTCTCAAAACCATAAAAGAAAAGGAAACAGATTTTCCCCCACCTCACAGCCTGCACAAATAACTCAGCCTTCTGATAACTTGATTGTATCCCAGTGAGACCTATTTTTGGATTTAGGATTTCCAAGACCTGTAAGATGATAAACACGTGCTGTTTGGGGCCACAAAGTTTGTGGCATTCAGTTATAGCAGCAACAGGAAACAAATACAAGGTTTATTAGTTTTGGTAACTGGGAGTGGAATGCTGATTTAACAAACAATCTGAAGCTTTGGAATTGGGCAGTGGACAAAGTCTAGAATAATTTTACGGACCATGATAGCAAAAGTGTCTGCCATCTGATGCTTTTTAAATACTGTCATTCTCTTTTTCTTATAAGTAACTGTAAATAAACTTTGAACTTTAATGCTAAGAAAAATATTCTGTAACTGACTAGTATGCTTTTTTATCTTTATATATATCATGAGCTGTTTAATTACATTTTCTTCTTTACCCTGTTTGCCAAAAAGCTCATGGTTAAATTTTTATTCAGCTAGAGTAACCATCTTTAGCCTTGGTTTTGCAGGAAAACTATGTTCTCTTTCCATTAGATGGCTCTTGTTTTATCCTTAATTTAATTGGGCTATTATACTTGGTCATTTATATGTAAATTACAGAAAATCTTTTCCAGAAGTGGGAAAGCAGGAAAACTAACATAGTTCAGCACCTACACTCTGTTCCAGAAACAAAGTCATTAAAATGTGTCTACAGAACAGCTTTTATTTTCAGTCTATGAAAGAGAAAACCTCCAAAGGCTCAGGGCTTTGCACCAGGACTGCCTGCACTCCAATAAGAGCCCTTACTCAAGTTACCTAAACCATCCAGCCTTGCTAATGATGAAATGCAGAGGTTAGCTGGTAATCAAGGAAAAGTCTTCCTTTTCTCAGTCAAGGAGCAGTCATCTGAAGATTTTCTCACTCCAATTACCATTTAGAAATTCTCAAATTTAAAGGTAAAAGATTCCCAAATAGCTCTGAAATTAGAACTGTATTCAGTCTCTGGTGAGCCTACAGCCCTCTTCTCTGAGAACTGCCACCCACACAATGAATGCCCTATAAGCCAGACCCCTAGTCACAGCTGATGGGTACAAGAGATGAACACCTGGCTCTAGTGCAGCTGACCAGATGATTTCTGCTAGGAATTAAAAACTCAGACTTAGTGACACCACTTAGCAATTCTCAAATTATGGTTTGACCTCATGGAATGTGATCTTGACAGCAGTAGAGAAGTCAGTCTCCCACCTAATGGGAGCAGCAGAGAGCCAGTCCTCAGGTGAGATCAAAACAGATGCACAATTAGAATGCATTTCTTTGTTCAGTAGTCGTCTCTCTGCTGCTATTCAAAATATAGTTGGAGAACCACTATCATTAGTATCACCAGGAAACTTTTAATAAAACACTCTCAAGCCCCATGACTGAACCAGAATCTGTATTTTTAATATGAACTTCAGGTGATTTTTTATACAATTAAAAGATAGGTATCAAGCTGGGAAAACTGAATATCCACATGTAAAAGAGTGAAATAGGACCCCTTCCTCACACCACACACAAAGATTATCATAAAATGAATCATAGACCTAAATGTAAGTACTAAAACAATGAAACTCAGGAAGAAAATATAGGAGAAAGGCATTGGGACCTTAGGTTAGGCAGTCTTCCTAGATATGAATTAAAAGTACAAGAGAAAATGAAATACATACAATCAACTTCATCAAAAATTAAAATTCTTATGCCACAAAGACCGCCACCCAGATAGTGAAAAGAGAGCCCACAGGATGAGAAGACACTTTCAAAACATTTAAAATGTTATTTTATTTGAACATTTAAATTTGAACATTTAAAATGTTCAAAACATTTATTTAAGAGACTTGTATTTAAAATATATAAGGAACTCTTAAAATTCAGCAAGAACATAAATAACCCAATTTAAAGATAGCCAAAGCTTATGAATAAGCACTTAGCAAATAAACACATGAAAAGTTGTTCAGCATTATTTGTCATTGGATAAATGTAAATTATAACCATAATGGCATATGATGTCATAACCACCAAGATGACCATAATCAAAAAAACTAACAACACATGCTGGCAAGGATCTGGAGAAAATGGTACATTCATATAATGCCAGTGGGAATGAAAAACAGAGCAACTTCTTTGGAAAATTCTAGCAGTTCCACAAATGGTTAAACATAAAGTTATTCTATGAATCAGAATTCTCTTCCTAGGTACATAACAAGAGAAATGAA
>NW_011492984.1:1268-2340 GCF_000754665.1 Bison bison bison | reverse complement strand
GTTTAATAATTATTCAGTCCTGATCCACTAATACATTTTGATACCAAATACAATCTTAAACAAAGGTGTTGTTCAGAACTGTTATGTTCATGGGGAAACATCTGATTGAGCAAGGCCAGGTAAAAAAAAGAAAAATTTCCCAGAAGGAAAAATAAGTCCATCCTATATTACAGGATCTCAAATCAACAAAATAAAGTTATTCTCTAGAGTTTCCCTTGGTGCTCTGAGTACTTTAGAAATTTAAATATAATGAACTATTATTCAAAATATTAAGTCAAAAATAGATGGTTCTATACAGAAAACTTCCCTGGCTTCCTGGGTGGCTCAGATGGTAAAGAATCTGCCTGCAATGCAAGAGACCCAGGTTCGAACACTGGGTCAGGAAGATCCCCTGGAGAAGGGAATGGCAACCCACTTCTGGTATTCTTGCCTGAAGAATCCCATGGACAGAGGAGCCTGGCGTGTATAGTCCATGGAGTCTCAAAAGAGTCAGACACTACTGAGCTATTAACACTTTCACTTTTATTTTCACATAGAAAACTACCTATTTCTCTTCTGAAACTCATTTGCACATAATATTGACTGAAAAATATAATTAAAGATATTTTATTATGGAAAAATGGTAATAAAAAGCTTTGAAATCAAACATACCATTTAACGATGTATGATCAGAAACAAAATGTATCCTAAAATTGCCTGAGAGTTTGAAGTCATAATTCAACACTGTGAACAAGTGTTCACACATCAAAGAACTTAAATATGTTATATGGCACAGACATTTAAGCTAAGGTGTTTGTTTCAAACCTAATGAGGATTTCATAGCTTTTTAAGATTTTCTTTTATTTATTTTCCCTTATCACTTACCATTAAAGCTTAACAACTGAACAAAAGCAAACAAAAAAAGCAAGTTCTCATCAAGCAACTAAAAGAGTTTATAGAGCTTAGGAGGAAAAAATCCACCCACAACTACATTCAAGTACTATGGCATTTGGAACTGGATTCCTAATATAATCTCTTATTTAAGAAAATAGAGAAGATTCATAACAGTGGGAAAGGAGCATAATAGATGCTG
>NW_011492984.1:0-914 GCF_000754665.1 Bison bison bison | reverse complement strand
TGTAACCTATCCCTTCTCCAGCAGATCTTCCCAACCCAGGAATCAAACCCAGGGTCTCCTGCATTGCAGGCAGATTCTTTACCAACTGAGCTATCAGGGCCTAGCCATTCAGATGGAAATATTTTACTGCAAATTAACTGTTTCTTCATGTGGCTAGTAATATTGTATAAAAAATCTCTTAATATTTTTGCATTAATAACATAACATTATTAAAAAAAATTCTGTTGTCCCATTCATCAAATAATTTATTCACCTCAAGCTTGTAGAGATGGACTCTTCAACATATATTCTCTTACCAGCTGAGAAACATAAGGAACTGCAATAATACACATTTTATGCAAAGTCAAATATATGTTCTAATATCTAAAGACAAAAAATAAATTGTAACCTTATTAGTATAATAGCAATAGTATAGCAAAATAATACAGTATTTTATATTGTATTATTTAATCCAGAAAACATCAAAATAGGAAAATTTAGATAGTACCTTTTTCTATATAATCAAAAGCACTGAAATTGACAGAAATAATTTACATTTTCTTAACCAAGTATCTTAATATAAATACAGTACAAAAAAGGCACTCTTCAGGCCAAGTGTTTGCTGCATATAAAATATGATTGCATTTGTCAAATAGTAAATAAAAAGAAGACTGTTTGGGAAATAAGTAATAAAAGAGCTGCATTTGTTAACTGTTGTCAGTTCTGGTTTCCTTTCTATGACAACATAATCACTACGACATAAAACCCATGACTGAAAAATATAGAAACTAAAGTTCTAGTTAGACTGCAATAGGACGAAAAGTATCTAATGTTATATGAACAAAGAAACATCAGTAAGTGTTTCAAACAAAACTGAGAAAATGTCCTAATAAGAAATGACCTACACTGCTTAAAAAGAATTTTTGCATAACGGA
>NW_011492983.1:20749-21616 GCF_000754665.1 Bison bison bison | reverse complement strand
ATTAAAGCCAAGATTCAAGCTTTGTGAGAGAAAAAATTCTAGTCTTTGTTGCACGTTCCAGGATCTTCGCAACAGTGTTTAGGGCTGGGGTGGTGGTGGTGGAGGGGGGGTGAGTTATTTATTCCCACGTTTGTGGAATAAGAACAAGCAGTTGGCTGGCTACAAGAAATTAAGGATCTGTCCTGGGAACTTCCTCCCCCAAATAGAACCATATTGAGAGCACACCACAGGAAAGGGAATAGGCTAGGCGAACTGGCTGGTCCTGATAGAAACTTGTAAGAAAGCAGTCTTCACAGTTTGAAACGTTTCGGCTTAAATGCACGTCTAGCACTTTAGCGACTAACAACGCAGTAGATGTGTTCGATCTTGGGAAGAATGTCAGTTTAAATAAATTTTCCTAAGATGAGTTTACATGTGCTATAAATCACGTGGGCTCTGCGAGGCCATTGCCAATATGGAAGAATAGGACTCTGCTCCCCAATGTACCCCCACCTCCCCACGTCCCCCAACCCCCGGCCCAGGAAATTGGTCATCATTCTGAGAGACTGAAAATGCAATCATTGTCAATTTTCTGGTTTCCATGGCTTAGAAATCTGAGAAGGCAGGGGTTCATTTCTTACTACATTTGCCCCCTAGGTTGGAGAAGGAAGAGGCAAATAAAAGGAAGGACATGATGTTGGGCGGTTGCTAAGAAACATGCAACTGAACACAGACGGCCACTTAATAATGGCCAGAGGGGGTATGCGCTGTGATAACATCAGCCATGATAGCGCTGCCTGTCAGCCCAGCAGGGGCCAGTGCGGTGGGGAGAATGAAAAGGAAGGCAGTCTTGTTAGGGAAAATGTAAGAAGATCTGGAAAGGGAAAT
>NW_011492983.1:18584-20042 GCF_000754665.1 Bison bison bison | reverse complement strand
ATTTGTCAACAGAAATATATGATTTCCAGTCTTGCTGCCCCTGGGAATCATATATTTCTGTTGACAAATGGCTCCAGCTTTCCGCATTGGGCTGGCCTCTCCCCTGCGTGCTGTCCATAAGGCCCTCCTTCAAGCGGCCCCATTGTTCTTCAGCTCCCACCCATCGAGTCAGCTGCCATGATGCCAAGACACAGAGCCAGCAAAGGCAGAGTGGCATGGTCCCAGGCCCGGGTTCAATTTATAGCCCTCTCTCATGGGACAGAAAACAACTAAATGTGCAAACGCACCTTTGATTTATGCAGTGCACTCTGTGAAGTCTGAAATTAAACAACAAGCAAGTTGAGATTATGCTCGTCGATGTGGCTAGTCTCAAAGATTTATACACTAGCCTGAACAACTCAGAAGGAGGGCTGAGTTATAGATGAGTGCAGATTTATAGGCTATTGATGCCTCTACAGCAAGACAACTGTTTATTTATATGAAGTGACTATAATGATGGGTTGTTCTCACTTGAGTCATTTATTGCTATGAATTAATCCATCCTCCAAAGCTAGTGGAAACTTATCATCACTATAATGAAATCAATGAATGGAAAACAAAGCCGGGTTTAGGGAGATGTAAAGCCAATTTCGAGGTTATCAATACACACCCTGGTGGTCACATTGCACATATGCGATGTCGCCCCGAAGAAAAATGGTTTCATCCACAGTGTGCAGTAGATGGTGGGTTATCGGACAAACAGGGGTATGACCACTGGTACGTTCACCTTCATTAATTAAATGTGCCAGAGAAACCTGTGACGGACATGTGGGTCCCATGGGGGGTGGGAGGAACACTCTGGTACTGTCATAAGGGCCAGAAGGTGTTTGCTGCTGCAATTGCAAGTGTCGCTTCTTCCTACTGCTCTTCTGCAGTCATCTCTGGGCTCGTGCATATTTTTCATTTCTGCAGAGCAGACTATTTCAGGAAGGTTCTGACCCTATCCTCGTGCACAGTCACACTATGGGATGGGGAATGTTTCATGTATCTTCACTGCCAGAAAGGCCTCTACTAAGAGTTCACCATTTCCCCATCCTCTTTTTCAACTTTGTCTGAAATTCCCATCAGAGGGGATCTTCCTCAATGTTTGATTAGACCTGGAAGAGCCCTGTCTCCACAGGACACTGATAAATTGCAGACAGTCTGTGGAGAGGAAGGCCCAAAGCATCTGAGAAGACATCATCATCAGAAAAGTTTAAGTGTGGTCCCTGGACCCACAGTGCTAGCACCTCCTGGGAACTTGGTAGAAATAGGGAATCATGGGCCTCACCTCAGACCCACTGAGTCAGAGCCTACACTTGGACCAGAGGATCTGAGGGAACATGACACTGTACACTGACCTTGAAGAAAGAAGAGCAGTGCTGTTTGGAACAAGGATGGTCAAACCAAGATGACTGAAGAGATGGTTGGAAATAAACT
>NW_011492983.1:14155-17792 GCF_000754665.1 Bison bison bison | reverse complement strand
CCAGGGAAGCCCAGACACTACTGACCACTGCTTCTAAGTCACCGTCCTAACTTCATGGCCGTCAGCGTCCGATCTGGTTGCTGGGTAACCCAGGACCGTTCTCAAATCCATGGCCATCTTCAGATTTACTGACCACGAAGGCTTGAAATTATGGACCTGCATTTGCTGTTTGCTTGACTAGAGTTATGCAAGACAGCTGATGAAGTGGGAGTCTGTATTAGAAGGCCACTTGTGAGTACACATGTGTTGAGGGGAAATGCCAGTGATTCCAAATGGGCAGTGGGCACAGGGTTATGTCACTAGTGCCACAGTGATGTCTGCTGGTGATGCTGCCACTTCAGCCGAAAGTGATCCAAGGTCAGTGCAGGATCTCTCTCAGAAAACTTTCTCATTTCAAACAAGGGTCTTTACCGCCTGAAATAAGAGAATTTCAGGTCTGACGTTGACTGACAATTGGCCCTTGTCCTCTCTCTCCTGTCTCCAGGCTTTGGAAGAAACACCCAGCTTTCCACATGGGGGCTTCTTTCACAAAGGACTTTGCCTCGTAGGCAGTGATTTGGAAAGAGTCTTCCCTAAAAATGCCAAAGGAAGGAGTACTTTCCTGGTAGCTTCCCTGGTGGCTCAGTGGTAAAGAATCCGTCTGCCAATGCAGGAGACGTGGGTTTGATCCCAGGGTCAGGAAGATCCCCTGGGGAAGGAAATGGCACCCAGCTGCAGTATTCTTGCCTGGAGAATCCTGATGGACAGAGGAGCCTGGTGAGCTACAATTCATGGGGCTGCAGAGAGTCAGACACTACTGAAGCGACTTAGCATGCATGCATGTGTCACAGGGCGACGGAGAGGATTAAATGGGAAAATACAAGGCGATGTATCTAGTAAAAAGCATTGTCAACCTGCTCCCCAAACAGTCCCTCCACCCAGAAACTTGCAAGAGCGGATGGAGGCCAACAGCCTAGACCTCTTCTTCCACAGCCTCTTGCATATTCAGATTTCTCTATCCTCCGCAGTGAACCTGGCACCCAAGTGGGGACATTGTTTTGTTGCATAGCCCATCAGATGAGGACCTGTTTTGTTTTTTTGGGGTTTTTTTTTTTCCTTTCTCTTGCTTGCCTCACCTCTCAGAGTCTATTACTGAGTTCTTCATTTTGTTTTCTTCAAAAGGAAATTCTGCAAGGACTTCACTCTAAGCTGCCCAATCAAAACTCATCTGAGGGCTTCCCTGGTAGCTCAGTGGCAAAGAAATCTGCCTGCCAGTGCAGGAGACATGGCTTCGATCCCTGGTCCAGGAAGATCCCACATTGCATGGAGCAACTAAGCCCGGGTGCCATAACTACTGAGCCTGCGCTCTAGAACCTGGGAACCACAAGTGCTGAGCCCAAGGGCCCTAGAGCCTGTGCTCTGTAACGAGAGAAGCCACTGCAGTGAGAAGCCTGTGCACTGCAACGAAGAGTAGTCCTTGCTGCCAAAACTAGAGAAAGCCCGCGTGCAGCTACGAAGACCCACTATGCCAAAAATAAAGGAAGAAATACATTAAAAAAAAAAATATATATATATATATACTTCCAAAAAATGCATGCATTTTTACTTCCAAAGGCCAGGCTCCTGTCTGCCCAGAAAGGGCCCTTTCATCTGGCAGTTTTTAATCTAGAAACAGTTAGAATGGCCCCTTCTCCTCTCTAAGTCCTGCCCTTTTTTGCAGACGCCTGTTGAATCTGGCCCGTGTTGCCTCTGTTTGCTCCAACGGCTTTTGTGGTATGAACGGGAAATGGGAATAGGATCTGTGGTGGGAAGGGGCGGGTGGAAACAGAAATCTTAAAAGACAGAACAAATGAGCGCTGAGCCCCCAGCTTCCTTGTGTAACATCAGTGGGAGTCACAAGGTTGCAGAACGGTGGCAGTCGTCTGCTAACTAGGAGGGTGAACGGTATGCTCTGTGTTCATTTGGCTGAAAAGAGTCTCTTCCCTAGTAAGCAAATTATTGATTATAAACTGTTATGATTCAATCGGAGCCACTGTGGCCAACTGTATTATTCCATCTGCCTTAAATATCTGCTGTGTTCCCATGCCAAAACCCTTATGAAATTTCCACTGGAAAAAAAAAATGAGTAGCAAATTTGGGTCTCAGTGCTCATATATAATTTCAGATTTCATTAATGGTTATTAAATATATGCCCTGAGGAAGGATAAAGTTCCTCATATGAATGGAAAGAGAATTGAATTTATAAATAAGGTGACTCTGTTTTCAAGGACTATTCATTAGACATATCCAGGACATACTTAAATAAAAAAAAAAACAACTTTCAAATGAAAGGCACTTAAAATCTCACAGGATAAAAGTGTTGGGAAAATATAGTCTTGTTTGAAAAACTCCCAAAAAATCCCATGTCTGAAACATATTTCTCTGCTTGGAATTTGAAAATGAATTTTGGGGAATTTTTTTTTCTAAGTTGTAAAATATTTTTATATTGTGACCAAAAGATACGCATATTTAGGAAATATGGGTGTATCTATTGGTAGGTAGAAACCTGGATTCTAAAAAGAATGTTATAATTTTTAAGACATCTCCTTTTAAGAACCACAGTTATGAAGAGATGAAGAGAGGCTTATTTAGGCAATTTTGACTAAGTGAAGTCCTTTGAAGCTTTAGGCTACTGAAGCCCCATAACCTGGACAATATATTCTTAGGAGCTGTCAAACATCCAAGTAAGAAATTCAAATCATTTTCAGAACTATTGCAAATCTCCTTAAATCTGTGAAAAATCTTAGCTTACAGTGAGTAAATAGATGGTGAATGTTCGAAAGAGACAGTGAAGCTGTCAAAAGTTTGGAAGAATGAAGCAGAGCAGTTTGGTATTTTTGTTTAGGGCAAGTGAAGTATTTGTCTGAGTGCTAAATTCCTAAGGAGAGATATTACTAAACTCAAGACTTCTGGGTCACGTGAGTTTTCTGACATCTATTTACACTGAATTGTCTGATTAGCACAGAAGAGACAAGATCATTTTGTTGTCACTGCCAGCCTGAGGCTGCCACACAAGGTATCATGAGAGATAAGATACACAGAAGGTCTTCCAGAGTACTGAGTTCAAATTCCAGCTTTTCTCAGTGAGAAATTTTTCTATTTGAATTTTATGGAATTTTATCTTTGAAAACAAATAATTCTCAGAGAGCAGCTGAGATGAATAAAACCCTTCCTGCACTATCTTGTACTGATTTCTCACATGAGATGCACTCTGTGAAGGAGCAGATGAGATTAGCCTGACCTGTGGGACCAAAAGGCCCCGTAATCTCCACAGTGAGTCTCAGATCTAGGGAACATTTGCCTTGGAAAGTTCATATCGTCGCAAATGAAATCTCATTGTTCAAAAACTGGAATTATTCAGTTGTAGAATACATCAAACAGAATTCTTATTTTGATGGTATTCTATGTATCCAGATTCAACAAAGTTAGCCCCAAACATATGAAAATGTTGAGCTTTACATTATCCTAATTTTTTTTTCTTTTAAGTCTGAATCTAAGATGAACAACTTATTTTTAACTAGGCTGCTTCTCATACCCAAAGTGCAATGCCAGAGAACTTGTAGGAAAAGTTTGAAAAAGCCATCCTAAAGTGACATTTACATAAGGGGATAAGCCTGAA
>NW_011492983.1:13616-14055 GCF_000754665.1 Bison bison bison | reverse complement strand
TGAAAATGCTTGTGTAAATCCTATCCATCTGGTTAGAAAGTGGACTGTGGTTGATGTTTGTTTGTAGACTAAAGATTTACACAGAAATGCTTTGGAAAAATAAGCAAAAAGCAATATGAATCCAAATATGCCTGATATTAGGCTACAGAGCAGTATAAGGGATTCCTAGAGAATATTGGACAGGGAGGCCTGTTGTGCTCTGGTTCATGGGGTGGCGAAGAGTTGGACACGACTGAGTGACTGAACTGAACTGAACTGAACTGAGAGAATATTGCAGAAAACAAAAATCTCCTTCCTTCCCTGAAATAGTAATGGAAAGTAGAAAAAAATGAAGAACATGGACTCATTTCCATTGTCCAGTATACAGATTCTTTCCCCCCAGAGCTGCTGATAGGAGATAGTATCTAATCTGGCAACAAACATGGAAAAAAAGATTTTA
>NW_011492983.1:12601-13230 GCF_000754665.1 Bison bison bison | reverse complement strand
CCACTCTATGATGTGAATCTGTCACTAATTTTCTTGGTGACCTGACACCACCTTAAGAAATGAGTAAGATACCCAGGAGATAATCCTCTTTCGATATTTATGCACACAGGGACACATACGGTCTCGTATGGAGAAGCAAAATTAAAAACATACAGCAAATAGCCATTTGCAACACAGAAGGTTTCTGTAGTCTGTATAAATTAATCTCCTTTGGAAGGAAAAAAATCCATGCTATTTATTTATGCAGGTGTTTTCAAACAAGTTTCTCAGATTATCTGATGGTAAGTATAATGTTATCATCTACAGAAGAGTAGTGAAACTTAAAATCAAGACATGGCATGTGTGAAGCAAAGCAGAGAAATTTCACGAGGAGCTTTTAGTTTTGGGAGGAATACTGTGAACTGAGTATTAAGATTGACTGTACCTAATTACAATGCTAAATCATATAGCGAACAAAGACAGACACAGGGAAATACCGGGCTCTGCGGCCTTGCAGTGAAGGCCTTTGGGAGCCCCCAACTCCCTCCCTTCGCAGACAAGGAGCCTGAGATCCCGGACATTCCTATCATGTGAAATCACACACACAAACTCAGGTCAAGGCTACGTGTTCAGTCATTTATGCATGGATC
>NW_011492983.1:12054-12501 GCF_000754665.1 Bison bison bison | reverse complement strand
CCAATTTGGTACAAGGCAGACGAGAGAGACCCTGGCTAAATCAGAATCTCGCCAACCCCCAAGCCAGGGGTCCTTATTGCCTGTATAAAAGCTCAGGTGGCAGTTGTGGAATCTCAGATGAACTAATAAATATGGAGCGAGTGAGCGTTCAGCAAGAAAGAATGTCAGCAATTTACCAGTGGACGCCTCGGAGCATGTTTTGAGTACATCTCGTCACGGTTTTCAAAGAAACCAAGTTCCAGAAACTTCAGAATGGCAGAGATAGCCCACTGAAGTCGAGAAATTCAAGAACAAAAATCAGGCTGGGACAGATGGTGAAAAGGGGACATGGCTTGTTTTTATTCTGTTGCTAAATGCTTTCCCATGCCAGCACACCCAAACTCACTATGAAGAAGCAGACAAAGAAGGTGTACTTTGTCCAAAGTTTGTAATAAGTCGAATTCCACT
>NW_011492983.1:10147-11954 GCF_000754665.1 Bison bison bison | reverse complement strand
AGGGGGAGATAGATATACACACACTCAAATGCATAGAGAAAGAAAGGATGCGAACACAATGCCGCATGCAGGGGTGGGAATGGAGCATCCCCCAGGAAGAAAACACAAGCGCTACAGAGAAAAAGAACTCGTCAAACCACGGTGAGCCTTCCTGCTGTGCACTGAAAGGCTGGATGGCAGAGTGGGACTCTGAGATGAAGTGAAAATGACAAGGGAGTCCCATTCACTTGTCAAGGATGCCTGCAACTTCCCAGGGAACCCCCATGGCATGGTCAGCCTACCTCTGTGTTGTCCTATGAAACCGGAGGCCCCTCACCTCATTTAAAAGCCTCTTCCTCTCTGAAAAATCTCCTCTTTGCCTGGAATACCTGGACCTTTCAGTCTCATTCATAACATTTTGACTGCCTCCGGCGCGCACCCAGAAACCTCGGCATGGTGGGCTTGTCAAGGCAGTTTCTGGGGATCCACCTCCTGCATTCCTGACTCAGTTATCTGGGGCAGGGGGCTGAGAACCTGTATGTCCAACAAGTGTCGCAGTGTGCTGGAGCTGCTGATGCACAGGTCACAGTTGGATTCACGACCCTCACTATAGCAGTTGAGGTTGGTTGAAACCGGATTGCTGACTTGATGGATGAAAATGATGCCCCTTTATGGGACCACATAAAATATGGTATATGCATCTGGCACTGGCAGTGCCATCAGGAAAATGTTGACAAGCAACCCTTAAAATTTTTTTCCAAAGATGGGTTTAAATGATCTCTGCATGCAACATCGATGGCATGGGACTTA
This sequence comes from Bison bison bison, assembly GCF_000754665.1. Lineage (NCBI taxonomy): Eukaryota > Metazoa > Chordata > Mammalia > Artiodactyla > Bovidae > Bison > Bison bison. The sequence goes on along the minus strand of NW_011492983.1, from coordinate 11,165 downwards.
AAAAAATTGTCTCCATAATAAAAGCAAAATGAGTACTTACTATGACTGTTGAGGTGGATGCATGCAGTTCCAAGAAGTGTGGGGAATATTTATGTCATTTTGGGGGTAAATTAAGTATTTCTGAAACTACCTCACTAGAAAAGAACTTTTTAAAGTTCTTTTAATTACTCTTCCTTTTTAAAATATTACAGAGTTTAAGCTGGACAGGCTTATTGTTGGATTTTACTTTTCAGCAGAAAATGGAACTCGATCCAAATAAAGAAATGAATGTTATGCTCAAGCCTGCTATTCAGAACCATGTAGTTATCTATAAATTAGGTTTTCTGTTTTGGCTAACTTATTATGTACAAGAAAGAAAAATAATAGTCATTTAAATATAGATCTGGGGGCAACTTGAAAATTTATTAATCCTGGTAATGGTGTTAAACCATATTAATGTACATCAACTTCTCTCACAATTCACTTTATATTTTGCATTGAAGACCAGTTTATCTATCAAGACAAGATACAAGGCTTCTTTGTTCTAAACTAGTTTACTTATTCTCTTGATTAACCCTCATCTGATTCTGCAGGCCACTGACAAGGAGTTTTGTTAGGTCTCTGAATGGCTGTATGTCTTCTTGAAAACAATCTTTACTAGTACTTTTTTACCATGTCAGTCTCCTCCACACATAATTAAAATAGAGTGAACATTTTCTCAAGCTTTAGGAAAAGCTGCTAAAATTTAAAGAATGCAAATCACAAATTCTATCTGCATAACAAGCAGATGAAATGAACTATTGAAAATCTGTACATGGTTAATTAATTTTGCACTGGCTGGCAAATGGTTACAGATGTTCCCCAGTTTGCATCTTTCATCCTGTAAAACGCTTGTTTTCTTCACAGAATCTCCCAGACAGTAACTACTCCATTTTCAAGGGACGTGGGAAACATATATGTACATCATTCTAGTTGAATACTGGAGGGAGAATGAGGTGGTAGTCTCAACTTGCTTGTGCTGCTTTTAGGCTGTGAGGCA
>NW_011492983.1:6620-9600 GCF_000754665.1 Bison bison bison | reverse complement strand
GTGACTTAAAAACAGTCATACTAAGTATTCCAGGCAAGTGAATTCACCTGCCAGATATATTAGGCAAGAGGCAGCCCAATGGCAATGCTGGTGGGAATGTAAGTTGGTACAGCCACCATGGAGGAGAGTATAGAGGTTCCTCAAAAAACTAAACATAAAACTACCATACGATCTAGCAATTCCACTCCTGGGCATACATCTGGAGAAGACGAAAACTCTAATTTGAAAAGATACACACACCCCAGTGTTCATAGCAGGACTATTCACAACAGTCAAGACACGGAAACAACTTAAGAGTCCATCAGCAGATGAAAGGATAAAGAATATGTGGTGTGCATATACAATGGAACATTACTCAGCCATTAAAAGGGATGAAATAATGCCATTTAGTAACATGGATGGACCCAGATATTATCACCCTAAATGAAGTCAGACAAATATATAATATTGTTTGTGTGTGAATCTTAAAAAAATGATACAAAGAAACTTATTTACAAAACAGAAACAGATTTGCAGACATAGAAAACAAATTTATGGTCACCAAAGGGGAAAGGGGGTGGGAAGGAACAAATTAGGACTTTGGGATTAACATATACACACTGTTATATCTACAATATTAATGGATAACCAACAAGGTCCTACTTATAGCATGGGGAATTCTACTCAATATTTTATAATAACCGATAATGAAAAAGAATCTGAAAAAGAATATATGCTTATGTAGAAGTGAATCACTTTGCTGTATACCTGAAATACTGTAAATCAATTATATTTCCATTTTAAAAAAGAGGAGGGTTAAGGGGACTCTTGGCTGGACCCTCAGCCAACCCCCGAGGACTCCTGTCCTCTCCAATGTAATCTCACAATACTTCTGTGCCCACTTAGCACAGGTCTCCCCTTCCAGAATGCCCAGCCTCAAGGGCACAGTCTACATGCCATCCAGGAACTGCTTTTTCAAACTGATCCATTTTTTAGTTGAACACTTTGCATCAAGTCAACCACCAAACACATCCATGACAGATGAAGGCTCAGGCGTGACTGTGATGTGAGCCCTGGATAGTCAAGGGTAGGTAAAGGGTTCCACTCAGGAGAAATAAAAGTACACATAGTTCTTTTCATTAATCTATGACTGCACCATCTATAGTCATGGTAAACACTGCTCACTCTCCTTTTCTCCTATCTTTAGGGAGAGGAGGACTAGTTAGGTCTGTGTTACCTAGTTAAGAGCTCCTCTCCCTAAAGATACAAGAAGAATGTAATATAACCTACATGCATGCTTAGTCACTCAGTTGTGTCCAGCTCTTTGTGACTCCCTGGACGGTAGCCCACCAGGCTCCTCTGTACATGGGATTCTCCAGGCAAGAATCCTGGAGCAGGTTGCCATGCCCTCCTCTAGGGGATCTTCCCAACCCAGGGATCAAACTTGAGTCTCCTTTGTCTCCTGCATTGTAGGTAGATTCTTTACCCACTGAGCCATCAGAGAAGCTAACTATAGACTACATACTTCATTCCAAAACTGTAAAATGACTTATTTTCTTGGCCTCTTATTTTCTTCAGAAAACAAAGAAAATTTTAAAATTTACATTTCCTTTTTATGCTGTACCCGTAAACATCTCATGTGCTTTTTTTACTAGATTATTTGGGTGTGTGTGTGTTGGGGGAAGAATGTTAATATGAAGTTGTCTTTGTCTTGTCAAAAAATAAAATGAAAACAAAAATGGAAAGTGCACTCATCTTGAAAAATCCAGGTTGCTCTAAACTTTGGGTAATCATTGGGCAAAGTCCAGAATTGTCTGCTCTTCCGGCAGGAGAATCTATAGAATATTCCCACCAATCAATACTTCCTGCCTGGAAAATTATTTTCTAAGCTTCACCATCAGTTTTATTTTCTATTAGTGACTGTGTAAGTACCTGAGAATGGCTGGAAGTTATCTTATCACAAGGCTGGCATCAAGCAAGCTCTATTACTCAGAGCCACTAACAGTAAGGAAGTCACTCCTTTTACCAAATGCAGCCTAGGACTTTCAGTAAATTTTCACAACAGTCTAACTACATGGAAGCTGCATTCCGTTCTTTCACTGCCTGCTCCCTTTTTGCCCTCGCATGTGCACATGTACATATCCACGCACACGCACACTGCACTTGCAAATCTTCTATAGGTGGAGAAGTCGCTGCTTTCTGTAACTGGTAAACATGAAGTCGCTCAGTCACGTCTGACTCTTTGCGATGGACTGTAACCTACCAGGCTTCTCTGTCCATGGGATTTTCCAGGCTAGAATATTGGAGTGGGTTGCCATTTCCTTCTCCAGGAGATCTTCCCAACCCAGGGATTGAACCTGGGTCTTCCACATTGTAGGCAGACGCTTTACTGTCTGAGCCACCAGGGAAGGCCAATGTGCTCCAACAAGCACTGTCGTGTTCTCTGACCAAGTACAATGAAGTGCTGGCTACTCTCAGGGCAGAGTTTGGTATAAAATAGGACTCGGGTGGTTGAAAAGGGTCCAAGGAACTCTGTGAGGCTGTTTCCAGAATTCTCCATGTGCACCTCAGATGTTCCTGTCATGAGGTCTTGGTAGAGAACACTACCTCTTTGGTTACAGGGTAATTACAATGGAAAACAAGCATAATTCTGGGCCTGGATTTCAGATAATTCAAATGGGTAACATTTGGAATAGTCCTTTTAATTTTAATCAATCTGTGAGTGGAAGGTTGGCCCTGACCCTTCATTTCTCCCAGCATCCCAGCCCTCTGCCATGGCACACTGGTGGCAGGCTATACTTCTCTGTCTCTTGACCTAGCCATATGATTTGTTTCAGCCTGTGGAAGGACGCAGAAGTGACAGAGTGCCAGTCCTAAGCCTTGTGTGTTTCCACCCACTGTCTTGCAACTCTGCCTTTGCCAGGAAAATGAGATGTCTGGGCTTGCCTGCTGGTCCCAAGAGAAGAATGCAGCAGAGTCCTCCCCAAGCCAAGACGAGTAA
>NW_011492983.1:6139-6520 GCF_000754665.1 Bison bison bison | reverse complement strand
TGCTGCTGCTGCTGCTAAGTCACTTCAGTCGTGTCCAACTCTGTGCAACCCCATAGACGGCAGCCTACCAGGCTCCTTTGTCCCTGGGGTTCTCCAGGCAAGAACACTGGAGTGGACTTGAGAAACATCATAAATCATACCTGTTCTAACCCACTACATGTGGGGATGTTCTGTTATGCGGTATTAACTGACTGATATATCATTAAATCACTATCAGACAGGTTTGGTTTATGGTATTAATCAGGAGTGGTCTGTTTGATTAGTTTATTTTTAAATGTGATATAACAATACAATGTTACACAGTATAATCTTAAGAGAATCCTAATAGAAACAGATTGACTTTTGAGTCAGATGGCTTGATATTTATTCAGAGGGAAAGTT
>NW_011492983.1:3085-5629 GCF_000754665.1 Bison bison bison | reverse complement strand
TACAATGTATAAGAGAACATCTATTTATACTTGAGTCATTATTTGTATTCCGTGATTTTTTTCTTTTAATTTTTTGTTCATTTTCTTCTGGTTTCAATTACATAAACTCCTCTCTTTACCTTGCCTTAGGTCTTATGAAAAATTCAAGTACAGAATCTAACATTCTTTTTGCTCAGAGCCCCCAAACGATGATTTATCAGAAGTTCTAAGTCCCACTGAGCTATTTATATGGCTCTGGACGCAAGTTTCATGTTATGGACAAATTTTCAAACATTAAGTTCTTTGAAAGAAAATCAAGTATGGCAGATCATTAAATGTCCTCCTTAAAAAACGAACTTTTTTTCTCTCCCCTCTCTTCCATAAACTCCTTCAAATAAGTATTGGATATAACTGATATGTTTTCTAATTAAACCCATGACCCACTCTGTGTAAAGCAATGACAACAAGAAAATGCTTGCCTTCCTTTCTGTCATAGATACAGAAGTTATCTCAGTTTGCAATGGATCGTCAAATGATTTGCTGAGGAGCAAGCAACCTTTTTCTAGAAAGGGCCAAAGAATACATATTTTCGGCTTTGTGAGCCATATGGTCTCTGTTGAAACTACTAAACTGTGCCCGTTGTAGCCCAAAAACAACCACAGACAATATGTAAAAAATATGTATGGATGTGCTCTAATAAAACCCTGTATTCAAAAGCACTTGGGCCATAGTTTGCAAACAGTTACTATAAACAATAAATTATAAGACAAAAGTCATGCTGATATTAATGCAAAATGAGGCACAATAAAGTTCAAATATATTCTTTAATATAATATCCACACTATGTAAATATCACTTGGGCTTGCTTTAAATGTTAGAATTTTTTAAATGTTCTGTGTAGGACAATAATAAGGTTGGGATTTATTTATTTTGGGCTTCCCTGATAGCTCAGTGGGTAAAGAATCTGCCTGCAATGCAGGAGACCCTGGTTCGATTCCTGGGTGGGGAAGATCCACTGGAGAAGGGATAGACTACCCACTCCAGTATTCCCGGGCTTCCCTTGTGGCTCAGCTGGTAAAGAATTCACCTGCAATGAGGGAGACCTGGGCTCAACTCCTAGGTTGGGAAGATCCCCTGGAGAAGGTAAAGGCTACCCATTCCAGTATTTTGGCCTGGAGAATTCCATGGACTATATAGTCCATGGGGTCATAAAGAGTAGTCAGACACGACTGAGTGACTTTCATTTTCACTTTATTTATGTATCCACATGGTCCAAAGTTCCCTAGCATTTTCAGGACAGAAATTTGAGTTTAAATTCTGCCAGAAATCTAATTTAATTTCATTCTAATTAGTCTGCTATTTTCATATATATGAACACTGGATCTCTGTAGCACCAATATATCTGTATTTCTATCTATTTGCATGTTACTCAGTTCTGTTTTAATGGTGACTGTATTAGACAATACATTTTTTGTTTCCCAAATAAGAGCCAACAGGAACATACAAACATACAACAGGAACATTCAAAGGAAATACATATCCCCTGCCCAACTGCCCATGTCATGTGGACTCTCCCCCTGGCTTCTGAAAACTCATCATTAAGGCGTACTCCAACACTATGTTTATTTGGCTCCTCCTCATGTTGATAGCAACTCACACCAACCCAATAAATGTTCTGGTTCACCCTTGTGAAAACCGGCTAACTAACACGCTCAGCCCATAAGAAACACGTTACAGAAAGGCATGCAAGTGCACAGAGTTCACACGAACACAGCTGCCCTGACATGCTAAGGAAGTATTCACGTGCAAGCTGACTTTGGCATGCAGATGTTGGTGAATGGTTCATGAAGACCTCCATGAGAACATCAAGCTTGCTGCCCAGCAAACTAGCTCAAGGTGAATTTCTTCCAGGTTTCCATCATTAAAAACATTTAATTTACTAAGATGGGTTTCAGCAATCTCCCAGTGTGACATTTATTTTATCGGGTAATTTAATCTGCCTTTAATTTCAAAGAGGGGTGGTATTCTGAGATAAAGCTAGACTCTGGTGTATCTCTTTTGTGAGGCAAGATGCAGGTTCCTCTGGTCTTGGAAAAGAAATGATTTATCATGTACCGTGTGATAGATCAAGCCAAAAGATTCCCTTTCATCTTTGAGCCTGTGTGTATTCTCAGTTTTTAAGACTTTGGATTTTCTTTGACTGTCCTGATTTTGATTATTTTGGATTTCAAACTATCCTAACCAAAAGTGTGGCCAAGGTGGGCTTTGGGAAAAAAAATCCAGTTCATCATTGTTAATGTGAAGAAAGAGTCAAGAAATTCACATGAAACTGGAGTCCTGGTTTGGACAATGAGTATATGTAGAAACCTCAGCGTTTCTAAAAGCTCACTTCCTGATACTACATGAAAATAAATGGATGTTTTCAACAGCAGAATTTGAGTAACAATTGTTAATACAAAGTTAAAAGCTGACACAGAACCCTTTCCTCTAGGAAGCATGCTATCTACTGTCATGAAGTCTGAAAGACAAAGACACACACACACACACACACACACACTCACACAT
>NW_011492983.1:1795-2017 GCF_000754665.1 Bison bison bison | reverse complement strand
ACACAGCCTCTCTCCCTGATGATGCAGCAGCTGGAGCAGCAGTCATAACATAACCTCACGTAACATAACCATGATGTTGCTCCAATGTAACCCCAATGCAACAGCAGCCAGGGCTTTCATGGTGAAGCTCATATAGGCGTATTGCACAAAGTAGCCCATGACCAAGTGAGTACCTCGTGATGCACATGCGCAGTACTATAAGTGATCTCAGCTGTTACATAG
>NW_011492983.1:0-462 GCF_000754665.1 Bison bison bison | reverse complement strand
CTTGCCTGGAGAATCCCAGGGACGGAGGAGCCTGGTAGGCTACCATCTATGGGGTCACACAGAGTCAGACATGACTGAAGTGACTTAGCATAGCATAGCATAGCATGTATTACATTTACAAAAATGGTTTGAGATTTTTAGAAAGACTTTGCCTATTAGGGTTGTAAGTTTGCCTGGCTAGATAGATACTGAATGGTTAAACAGAAAACAGAATATATTAACCTCATAAAAGTAGATTAAAATGTATAAAGAATTTTAGCTAATTAAGTTTAGAAATGAGAGCAATTGTTTGAGTTGAGGTTCAATTAATTTATCACTAATCAAAACCCTCCGTAAAACTATTTACTCTTATTGTATACAAAAATGTTATTTGAATTATAGGCAGAAAAAGAATATCTGCAAAATGAACTTAGAGCTTGAGGGATATTTTGATTTTTGTCACTTTAATAAATTTATCAGTTA
>NW_011492982.1:14580-15253 GCF_000754665.1 Bison bison bison | reverse complement strand
CTCTGCCTGCTGTATGGAGAATGGGCTCAACAGGATCAAAGAGATAAGGTAGGAGGCTATGGCTGTCATCCAGGGAGTAAAGACCGCCGAGTGTGGCCTAGGGGGTCCTGTGTGGACTGGCTTCCCTCTATCTTTCCAGTCTTGCACAAGTCTTTCCCTTTCTGCTGTCCTGGCTTCCTGTTTCCTTAAAATCATGATGGCCTTGTTGGTCTTCAGGCCTCTTCACGTGAGGTCCCTCTGCCTGCTTTTGTTTTCTTTCATGCTCTTTGCCTTACTGATTTATACTCATCCTGTAAGCTTGAGGTTGGACGTGGCTTCTCCAGGAAGGTTTTCTCTGGCATCTTCCACCTCCAGACCCATGGTTGTCCTGTAGCAGAAAGTTCTACATGCTCTGCTGCTATCTCTTATCTCATGCCTCCCCCACCAAGCTAGGCCCAACGTTCCAAACAGGTAGGAGTCCCATGGCCAGAGTGGAAGCAGTGACACTCCCAGGTTGGTAAACATTGCACTCCACCAGCGCCCCTCCCTCTATGCCCAGTGAGTCCCGGAACTCCAGGGTGCTGGCATCCACCAGCCCACCCACTGTGCTCCTGTGATTAAGTGTAACCAGCATGATACAAATGTTACCCAGCCTCTAGAGCCTCTATTTTTACAGTACATAAAGCCCAGTGAA
>NW_011492982.1:13912-14480 GCF_000754665.1 Bison bison bison | reverse complement strand
AAGTGATCACCAGAGTAGACCAGCAATGCAGTACAATTGGCCGGGGGTGGGACAATCTGGACAGACCTGGGTTCACACAATGAGGTCAGCACTTCTCTCGGAGGCCTTGGTCAAATGGCATTCTCTTGGTCCTTGCTTCTCTCAGACATCACAGGTTTGTTGGGAGGATCGTCTCAGTTAATCCTTCTACAGGGCCTGGCATATACCAGGTGCTCAATAAGGGCTGGTTGTGATCATTTTCAAGCCCAGTTTGTGGCCCCTCTCCACTGTCCTTCAGTGCCTTCATTCTGTGAGATCTCAAGCCAGCTGCTCTAAGGGTGTGGCTGTGGTACAAGAGGGGGCTGGGGAAAGGGGGACGCTCTCGTGTATTACTTTCCTTGTGTGGGCTAGGCTGGGACCCTTAGTGGCTGCCTAGAGTGCTAGTTTCTAACAAAAAGAACTTAAAGTTCCAAACCTATGTCTACAACATGACCCCATCTGTGTGCTGGAGTCTGCCTGAGGAGTCTTCATTTGACTGCCCAGCATCTTCAGAAGATTGGCATCACTCAGTAAGCCAGCTTAGGATAAG
>NW_011492982.1:9858-10552 GCF_000754665.1 Bison bison bison | reverse complement strand
TGATGGGGAGTAGCAGGGGAGGGACAAGATAGTGATGCTTGCTTCAAAAAGTCTTAAAAAGGTTTTGGTTGAAAACACGTGAAAGTCACATTCCATGGAATTTGTTAAAGCCTTTTAGTTTTAAAATGAAAAATATCTAAATAACCAGCCCACCATACCCCAAAATCAACAGTCACACATCTTTCCACCAAAAAGAAAAAGAAAAACCAAAAAGGCCCAGGAGTGCTGATTGCCTTCCATTGCTGACACCCACAGAACAGGAGCCGAGGTTGGGGGCACTGCTCCAAAAGAGTGTGTGAGTCGAAGGTCCCACAGGAGGGAGGCCCACAGGATAGAGCTGCTTCATCCTCTTCCAAAAGCTTTAGTGAAGGAGGGCAGAAGGTGGTAACTCTGGAGGGCTCACTCCAGCAGCTCATCTCAGTTTTCCTGACTCAGGGTCCTGTCCTCAGACTGCCTAGCCCTGGGAGGTGACATTCCTCCCCTCAGACCGGAACCCTCCTGGTACAAATATAGCCACACACCGGCTATTGTTTCAGATAAGCATGTGAGAAAAGGCAACAACACATACACTTGTATACACACACACACACACACACACACACACTCACACACCCGAAGCCCAAAAGCAACAAAAATGTGGCTATCGCAGATTGAACATTGTATCAAATCGACATCCATACAGAGTTCGAAAAGA
>NW_011492982.1:8948-9758 GCF_000754665.1 Bison bison bison | reverse complement strand
CAGTCCTACAAAGACCTCTGCTAAAACAGGTGCCTCGTGATCTACGTATTTCTAGAAGAATCTTCCTAAGGGCAAACCGCACTGGGCTTCCTGGTGTCTCAAGCACTGCACAGGCATTAGCTCAATCACCCTCCAGCAGGCCTGTGAGGTAGGGGAAGGATGGAACCGGGCCACAGGGTTGAGTTGGCCAAGCTGGTGGCCTCGCTGGGGTAAGAACACAAGCCTCCTTGCTTGTGGCATGTTTCTGGGTGAGTGAGGACCGGAGGGGCCTCCAGAAGTTATCTGTGGCCTCTAGGCAGGGCCACATTCAAAGAATGAGGCACAAGGCCTGCCTTGGAGACCTGTTTAGACAGAGAGAAGCTTGTCTTCTCAGTGGGTTTTAAACTGCTGTGGTTGCCAATAGACCCTGGCTGTGCACTCTTTTGGGCCCCACAAAAATTTGCTACATTTTTTAAAGCACCACAGAGGAAAAATGGTTTGGTGCTGAGGCCAGGAGGATGAAGATGGAGGGGTGGGGAGGCAGTGTTGACAGTGTCTTTTGCGTGGTCACTGACACTTAAAGGGCGGGTCACCTCTGCCCCACTGCTGCCCAAAGCCTCACTGAAATGGAGAGGTGGACAGTTCCTGGGCCACAGAAAGGGGTTGCTAAAAATGGACCAGCACCTGGCAATGACAGAGCATATCCCAGACAGGCCCTCAAACCCAGGTCATGGACTTCCCCATCTCCATGACAAAGAAATTTCTAAAAAGGGACACTTTCTGATCTTCTCCCCAGGTGGGCACCATCATTAAGAAGAAATCAGCCATCTG
>NW_011492982.1:5594-7160 GCF_000754665.1 Bison bison bison | reverse complement strand
GGTTGGCTGCCACAATCTCCTCATACTTTGGCGGTGGGTCACTATAAGACACGCTTGCCTCCTCACTGCTGCTCTCCTGGGGAGCGGTCACCTCCTCATAGGACGGGGGAGGGGTGGCGCTGGACAGTCTGGAGAGAGACAGCTCAGGAAGGTAGAGGGTGCTCTCGAGGCGGACAGTGGTTCTGCCTCCCCGACTGGGCCCCAGCACCACCTGTGGGTGGCTCCCTGTCTCCCGATGCCCGGAGGCCTCCCCCTGGCTGTGCACCGTGCCCCGGTACACCATGACCCGGGGGAGGCTGTGCCCTGCGCGACTCGCTAGGTACCGGTTCTGAGCATATGAGGGGTGATGACGGGTGGCTTTCTGCAGCTGGCACCTCCAGATGATGAACAAGGCGATGACGATCAGCAACGCCACCCCCAGAAGGGGCACCACCACGTACATGGCATCTGAGCTCTGTGCAGGGTCTCGGACTGAGTAGACCGCATTCGGGTACCCCTTCCAGAACTCCATCTGCAAAAGAAGGAAAAAGGGCAGCTGACACTCACACGTAAGCACTTCTGACTTCAGCAGGTCGGGATCAAGTTCTGCAGGGTCTGCGCCTGCCCCTACCCTGACTGGCCTCTGAGAGCCACTGACAAGGCCGTGGAATGCCCTGAGGACCAAGGACAACAATGGCCATGGGTCTGGCAGATGGGGCTCTGAAGACAGGTCAGCTGTTCTTATAGGGCTCCAGTGGCCCTTCCCTGGACTCGGATGGCTTCCCTTCATTGCTTCTGATCCATCTGAGATCCCAGGGTGGGCATGGCTTATTCCCGAGGCCAGCTGTCCTCCCAGCACCCAGCCCCAGGGTGGTACGTGCCGTTTTCTCCTTGTCCTCAAAAACCTCCTTGACCTCCTCGTAGCTGCAGACCTCTTCCATGCACTCCCGCTCGATGGTGCCCTGGCGCAGCTCCTCCAGGAACTCATTGGCACGAGGGAAGCGTTTCAGGACCGAATGGGCATTCTTGGCCTCCAGAAACACTGAGGAGAAAGTTGCACTGAGGCCTGGAGGGTGGAGGGACCCAGAGGCACCTGCCAACCAGACTCAGCCTGGGCACAGAGGGTCAAGGATGGAGGGAAGCAAGGCAGAGTTAGCAGGCAGGACACCCTCCTGGACATGTACAACAGATGGGAGGGCTGACTTTTTCTGATACCATGCTGTATCTGCCGACAAGACTCTGGAGGACAATGGGGCCCTCGTAAGAGGGAAGTGTGTGTTGCATGAGAACCTTGCACATGACACATCTTGAATGTTATAATCACCAGTGAATACGTCCCCAGTATCTTCAGCCTCACCTCCAAAAGAGAAAATCAGAGCCTTTATCATAAGGATGCATTTCCCTGTGAGGCTGATGTTGGCATCTCCCACCTGAATGGCCACCTGGGCTGTCGGATGGCCTGGTATCAAAAGTCCTGCCCTAGACGGTCTAGTACAAACCCTGCTGCAGGAGATCGGGAGACTGGACACACATGAATCTGAGAGGACCTCTGGGAAGAGGGGTAGCAGGCTTGAGATGGAGAATCTA
>NW_011492982.1:4804-5494 GCF_000754665.1 Bison bison bison | reverse complement strand
AGGCGCACCTCTCCAGGGGAGTCTGTGCTCCAGAAGGGAGCTGAAGAGTTGAGAGTGGACAGATGAGACCCAGACAATTGAACAGGAGCCATGGGAACACCCTCAGTATGATGAAAGCTGGAAAGGCCTTGAAAGGTAGGCTAGCATTTTTCCATAAGACCTAGGCACGGCCCTTCCCGGCTTGGCCAGGGCCCAGACAAACTCACCTGCCATGGCTCTCTGTCAGATCCAGTGTGTCACTCACCTGGCAAAGGAGGAAAGCAAAGTCATGGTGAAATCACACCCCCAAACCTACAGGGCACCCTCTCAGCCGTGAGATGTGACCCCGCCCACACTGGCCTGGTCAAAGGTCACAGCAGCCCCTCATGGCGCACATCACCCTCTGTGCAGCCACTCCCAGCCCTGGCACTCTCATCCTTGTCCAAGCTCTCCTGTAGAGCTTCCCGAGGCACAGCAGAGCCCACAGAAAACCTTCCAGCTATTTCCCCCAAGAACACAGTCTGAGAGTCTAGACCTAAGGCTTGATCTTTTCTCTTTTAAAAAAAAGAAAAACTCCTACAGTCTGAGGTTCTGCCTTCCTTACTGGATTCGATGAACATGTGCACTTCTGACTTGGAAAACACCCCACAGAAAAGAGGGGCACTTTGGGAAGGTCCAGCAAGTCAACAGTGACAGAAACAGGACCTGTTT
>NW_011492982.1:4492-4704 GCF_000754665.1 Bison bison bison | reverse complement strand
AAAAGCTCGGGAATTATCCAGCCAGTATGTAAACCATGACAGCAGCACACTGCCCCCACCCACAACATACACTCCCACTCACGCACATATTTTGGAGCACTGGCCAAGGTGTCCACATCTGGGAGCAATCACCCCATGGCTCCCCTCCCCAAGCAGAAGCTCTGGTTTTATGACTAACTGAATGTTAGACACAACGGTGTCACCCACGGGGC
>NW_011492982.1:0-668 GCF_000754665.1 Bison bison bison | reverse complement strand
TCCAACCCTGCCCCCTGTTTGCAGAGTCCTCTCCTGGCTGGCTTGCTCTTCCAAGGCTGCGGGAGCCTTCTTTGCTCAGCACAGACCATCTGAACCCTCCCCAACGAAGGCAGCAAGCCCAGCTCCCTGGCCTGTTGAGTGGGCTTCCACGGAAAAAATCAAGTTCACCTAGGATTGCGAATGGAGCTCCTTCAGGGCCCAGAGGGCTATGTATGTTTTCAAGGCACCCTGAGTTTGAGATCCTGCGCCCTAGTTCGTGGGGAAATGGTCTGTGGCTCTTCAGGACCGCACTTCCTGGGTCCCCTAGTCCTTCACTGTGTCCTCCATCCTGATCTTCACAGATGACTTTACAAGCTTTCAGGATGAGGTGAAGGTCCATGGCTTTCACCGTCTTCCAGCAGCCCCAGCTAAGCTTCTGGATGCAGCAAAGCCAGTCTACTTCTAGTTCCCTCTCTGCCCAGAATTCCTTTCCTCCCACCGTCAGCTTCTGTGCACTTGTATTCATTTTTCCCAAGGAGCTCAGATGACATCTCTACTCTTGAGGTCTTAGGGATTCTCCACCCTGGGCCCTGTGTTGATTGTTCCATTCCCAGCTCTCTGTCTGCAGAGACTATAAATGTGGGGCCTTCTGTGGGTGCCAAGGGCAAGAAGGAATAACAGCAGGGCGT
>NW_011492981.1:10421-12202 GCF_000754665.1 Bison bison bison | reverse complement strand
GATGCACTGACAGCCGATCCTTCTACATCAACATCAGCAGCTACAATTCTCAGCCATCTTTGATCTTTAAAGCACTATTCTGATCTGTCAAATGAAGTTATCTCCACAGTGTTTTAGAAATGTATTCAACTAGGCACAAGGGGTCCTGACAAGAACTAAAACGTACTGAGTTTCACTGACAACAGCAGGGTTTTAACTGTAAACTTTAGATTCAGGAACACACAGCAGGGCAAGTACAAGGTCAGTTTTCAAACTAGTATTAATTTGGGCAAGTCGTCCCTTTCCTCAGCCTAAGATAGCTGTAAAGTAAGTATGGCAAGTCATGATGAAAACCTGCTTTGCTTGTAGTGAGGACTTGCAAGTTTTCGATGTTGCATTTCTTCCTGTAAGAATGAGTTTTGTTTCCACAGCTACAGTCTTGGCTTTCATAAGAGAACTTTTTCAGATAATGCTCAGGCCAGGGCCACATTCCAGAGCTGCTACTTCAGATTCTCTGGGGCTGTCCTGCCAGCATCAGCTCTTCTAAAGCCTCTCCAGGGGAGATTTGATGCACAGTTAAGATTGAGAAGCACAATTGCATGATGCTTCACCTGTCCTGATTTTAAACAGATTCCTGAAATGAAGAGCCATGTTTGCTACTAATGAAATTTCAAAAAATTTGTAATTACATGTCTTCCCTTCTGAGACGGATTTTGACATATTTATTCACAGCCATATTTAGAACAATTTCAATAACTCAGTGGTGTATTATGCCCCCAAGTCCCCTTCCTTACCAGACACTCAGGCAGATGGAGGGGAGGGAACGCACCTCAGCCCTGGCGGCAGAAGGAGGATGGATGGAGTTCCGTTGTCTTGGTTACTGCTTGGCTGAGCATGCCTCCCGGGTTGCTGAGCTCAGGCAGGGGGCCTCACACCAGGATAACAGGTATTTCTGTGACCAGAGGCTGGAGCTAAGCGCTGAAATCCGTTACTGAATCTGGGAAACTGAAGCTGGGTCCACGTGATTTGAGAAGAATGGGAAAACAACTAAGTAGAATTTCAAATGCAGGGTGGGTTCTGGGAGCCTGCCCAGAGCCACTGACTTGTGGTCACACAACGGGCGCCTGTGTGTAAACACAGAGACACACTAGATGTGTGTGCTCACTGGGGATGCTGTCCTGACGTGCACAGCGACTGTCTCTGGAGGGAGCATCTAGCACATGTGGGGGAGGCCGGACCCAGAACGTGGAAGGAGCAGGGGCACTCCTCGCTGTTGCAAAAGCAATGGCATATCTTTCCCCCCGTGTCTCACTTGGACATCTGCATTACCTTCCTAAACTGCTTCACTGAGGTATAGTTACACACCACAAATCACAGCCATTCAATGCATCCAGTGCAGTGTCTTTTAGTAACTTCACACAGTGGTGCAACCACCATCACAGTGCACTTGTGCAACACTGCCAGCACCACAAAAAGCATCCATGTACCCATCAGCTGTCAGCCCCCAATAGGACCTGCAGGCCCAGGCATCCTCTCATCTAATTTCTGTCTCTGTAGTTTGCCCTTTCTGGGCATTTCATATCAAAGGACTCCTGCAGGAAGTGGCCTTTTGTGTCTGGGTTCTTTCACTGAGCATAATGCTTTGGAGGCTCACCCATGTAGCAGCAGAAAGCAGAAGTTCATCACTTTTCATCCATCTGTGCTGTTCCACTGAATGGCTAAGAATACTCTGTTTACCACTCTCCAGCTGACAGACTTTTTAGGCTGCTCCACTATTTGGAGAATACAGACAGTGCTTCTGT
>NW_011492981.1:5186-7724 GCF_000754665.1 Bison bison bison | reverse complement strand
ATACATTCCCTTGGCTCTAAGTCCTTGTTTATTATATAAATAATCTGCTGAGCAAAGTATAGATTTCCCATTAGCACATCCAGTGTGTCTACTTTATAAAAAATATTTCCTTGCAGGGCCCATTGTACTCACCCAAACTGATGGTTTTCACTGAGCTTGTACTGCACCCATATGCAGGGTAAAGCCAATGGATCACTGGGATCTGTAGTCTTACTTATCTATTTCACACAATCTCAAGCATAATTTTAAATGTAGCCAATATTCAAGTAAAAACAGTAGAACCATTGATTTCTCATAATGAGCAGTCAAGAAAGATTTCTTTGAATATTAATAGGTTCTAGTCAGGAGACTAAACCCCTTTCATGGGGAGTTGTGGAAATTCTTTTCCTTAAGTTAAGGAAACCCTTTCTCTTTATACATTTTGTCTATTGCTGGTACCCTGAAAGACTTAAGCAAAGCAAAGCCACTTCACTTTACTGTTTCTGACAAAACAAACAAGCAAAGCAACCCCACACACAGGCGCATAGATGTATGTAATACACCCAATAGAGGTAGGTCAAATATAAGGCAATGGTATCGGAAATACAAGGGCTTCCATGGTGGCTCAGTGATAAAGAATTCACCTGCTAATGCAGGAGACTGGGGTTTGATCCCTGGGTCATGAAGATTCCCTGAAAAAGGAAATGGCAACCCACTCCAGTATTTTGGCCTGGGAAATCCCATGGACAGAGAAGCCTGGTGGGTACAGTCCATGGGGTCACAAAAGAATGGGACCCAACTTAGGGACTAATGAACAATTGAAATACAAATGGAAACCACTAACTAATCATATATCCAAATTTCTGACCACAGCACAGGTCTACTGTCCAGGATCAGCTGTACTCCAGGAATCCAGACAACGAAAGATACCTTCCTTTTAGAATTACTATACACCGTTGCTGGGCGATTCAGGAGATAAAAGTTTTCAAAAGCATTGCACACCAAGGCAGGACTCAAGGAGCCTTTTAAAATTATGTTCTTATTTCTATGTCACATCAGGGCCTAACTCACACACTCTTGAGAAAGAACACCTGCGATGATTTCAATACGGGAAATGCATCTCCCCTGAAAATACTTCATTATATTGTCTCATTTTGTGAAGTGGGGCATAAGGTGGGGAGGGAGGTGATGCCAAGGAAAGAGCCTACTTCTGAACCTGGTGAACACTGATTTGAGCCCAATTATTCCGGATCGACCAATGTCCATAGGAAGATTCAATATCGGCTTAAGAGTGTCAATCCCCATCAAGAGATAGAGAAATAAGTCATATAGACTGTCCAACTGCATTCTGATCCTGAAGAGGTGGGGGTGTTTGTGGAAAACAACAGTTCTGAGAGAGCTGGGATCCCACTTGACTGAAGAGGATTGTGGTCCTGTGGCACTAACGCACACCTGGTCGGTCCTAGAGCGATAGACGTCTCCCTCTGTCTGCGTGTCTGTGCCTCTCTCTATCTCTCGCTCTCACGGGTTCTTTCTCAGGATCAGGTTCTCACTAGCGGAATGCCAATGCAGTGCTTCCCATCCTCAGGCCAGTCGAGGAGCCTGGAGTGGTGGGTCGGCCTCCCATCCTCAGTGTGTGTGGAAGAGAAGGGTAAAGACTACCGAGAAGAGGAGTCGTCCAGGGTCCTGTAGCGGCTACCTGCCCTTCACAGGGGAGGAGTCTGTGGGCCTGGCTTTGACAGCACAAAGATAGGACATTTACCCCTCCCCTCCTTATAGAAGGACCTTCCTGAGTATTCCCTTGGTTGTGGTGGATTGAGAGGGAGCCCGGAGTGGCCTGAAGAAAAGCAGGTTGTCCCCTGGGATGGTGGCAGTAGGGCGGGGGTGATTCGGAGGTGAGAAGGTAGTGCCGGGCCCTCTGGACCGTGTGCCCCGAGGGCCTCTCACAGCAGCTTGGAGGCTAGGAGGGACGATCACATCCAGAGTCACAAGAAGAGTTTTCGGGTACTGGAGATGCCCTCACAGATGACACCTGGTGATTGTCGGCTCTTGGGGTTGGAGGTTGGGGGCTTCTCCCTGGTTGCCTGGTAATTTGTGTTGTCATCTGTCTACATTAGGAGCAGCTGGTGTTACTTGACATTTTTTTTTAATTAATTGATTTTAATTAGAGGGTAACTGGAGAAGGCAATGGCAACCCACTCCAGTACTCTTGCATGGAAAATCCTATGGATGGAGGAGCCTTGTAGGCTGCAGTCCATGGGGTCGCTAAGAGTCGGACACGACTGAATGACTTTACTTTCACTTTTCATTTTCATGCATTGCAGAAGGAAATGGCAAACCACTCCAGTGTTCTTGCCTGCAGAATCCCAGGGATGGGGAAGCCTGGTGGGCTGCTGTCTATGGGGTCGTACAGAGTTGGACATGACTAAAGTGACTTAGCAGCAGCAGCAGCAGCAGTAGAGGCTAATTACTTTACAGTATTCTGGTGGTTTTTGCCGTATATTCACATGAATCAGCCACGGGTGTACATGTGTCCCCCATCCCGAACCCTCTCCTACC
>NW_011492981.1:0-2291 GCF_000754665.1 Bison bison bison | reverse complement strand
GAGATGCCTTCACAGGGAAGAGAAGTGAAAGACACGCTGGGTCCCACAGGCCTCTACCCACCCCCTGGAGGGAGTGAGGAGCTACAGGAGGTTCTAAAGGGGGCTGTTTCTCTCAGAGACAGGCTGATGGACTGCCGTTCTGCATGCATGTGACAAGAAACACTTGTTCCTTTGAGTTTATTTCTCTTTACGGTTGACAATACATACCACATGGTGAAAATACACAAAGCAGATATGTAAACCCAAGCGGATATATGGATAAGCAGATACCTTCCCATTATACAGACGGAATACCTGACAGTAAGACAGCACTTCTTTGTAAAAGGAGAACATTCTCCTAGACTATAGCAATGAAACAGGAAATTAGTCTTTTTCTTAATTCTTAGCCTCATTCCCCCATCACAGATCATGGGCACAGAGAAGTTAGGTCAGCTCCCCCAAGTCGTTCTGATAGTGCGTGTTTGAGTCCCCCAGGCAAGGAATATTCAACACGTCCAAACTGCACCCATCCCCCACAACCACCACGCCCCACAGAGCTGCACCTCCTTTACTGTCCCCTGACTCAGTGCAAGGCAGCCTTGTCCCCAGCTGCTTAGGCCAGCGATGCTTAAAGCCATCCTTGCCTGCTTCCACTCTCTCACCACACTTTCAGTCATCAACACTCATCTCTCGACCTCCTAAGTCTAAGTAAGATCCTGTTCCTTCTCTCCATCAACACAGTGAGTTCCCTAGGCCAGGTCACCCTCGTCTCTCTCCTTGACAAGCACCAGCAACCCTGATGCTTTCCAACACATGGTCTGTCCTGCTGCCTGAGGAAGGGAAGACTTCCTCAGTGCAATCTGGGCATGACACCCTGCTCAAAACTCTGCACGGGCTGCCTGCTGCTCTTAGGATACTGTCCATCCTCCTTGACTAGGCACAGCAGGTCTTGTCTTCCCCCAAATGCCCTATCTTCACCAGACACCCTCCTTCTGCTCCACCCCCCACTTGATATTCCAGCCACCCAGACCTCTCTCTGTTCATCAGATGGCCGGTGTGCTCACACTCCTACTCCCTAGCCAGCCCCTCCGCCCCCTCTCTCCTCCTCCGCACCCACCGAATTCACAATCTCACTCCTGCCTTTGCCTCCATCTTAACATGCCCTTCCTCCCTCCTCATCTGCCTGATTCCTTCTTAGGTTCAGCTGTCAGGCTGGGTAGAGCAATTTCCATTTTTCCTGGGGAGAACCTGGGAGAAAAGTCACAGTTAACAGATTTGATATTTTTACTAAATGGAAGGTGGTGGAGATTTCACTATGAATCCCTGCTGCACGATGAACTGATAAGAAATGCAAACTAATGGCACAGTTTGTCTGGGAAAGGCTTTCTTGCTAAGCAAAGGATACAGACAGAAAAGCTCCCCTCTTGCTTTATATGGGCCCGTTGTTGTCTTTGAATACGGCCTTTTGAACTTGGTCACAGAGTTGGAAGCATAAAGGGATCCAGGGTGACCACCTGCTTCACAGTGAGCAGGGATAAACCAAAGCATGGGAATTTCAAAATGTCACTTTACGGTGTCTGTGACCCAGTACACAGAACAGGACTTGAGCTGCCCTACCCACGCACTGTGTGTTGATGAGATTTTCACTCTTTTTCACTTTATAGTGTTGAGTTCCTGTTAGGACAATATGAAGTATATTGACACGTCCTCCCTGTGTGGGGTGTGATTTACTAGTCCGTGTGGTCATCAGGGAGGCAAGGATGAGCTGCCAGCTCAGTATGGGGACCCTCCTAGAGAATGTCACAGCACCTTCTTGCAACTCCTCAGGTGTCTCCACCTGGTGCCATCAACCCATGGAGGGAACTGCCAGTTCCTGTGATGGCCAGTGGAGGGAGCAACCCCACTGCTGCTTCTACCTGCTACAGATTCAACTGTGACGACTGACTTCCTTCACTACAGCTCCTCTGAGCAGAACACACCTAAATATGAAATCAAGTGTGTGCCTGTGGTATGTAAAGCCAATTAAATAGTTGGACACGGCACCAGTTCCACCACCCCACCCCAACCCCCACCACAACCAGAGGATGGAGTAGACTCTCAGGGGCTCTGGCATGCCTGAGACTGATGTGTCCGTACCAGGGGGGTCAGTGTAAATGACTCACCTGGAGCCTACTTATGGAGTTTGTGGGAGCCAGGTATATGGGGTTTTATTTCCCACAGTCCCAGAAGGGTAAGGATGAACCCCAGCCTTCTCACAGACAAGGAAGCAAGCTGAAAGAGCTTAGGTGGATGATGCAGTAAAAGCTGGATCT
>NW_011492980.1:13437-14608 GCF_000754665.1 Bison bison bison | reverse complement strand
ATGGCTGATTCATGTTGAGGTTTGACAGAAAACAACAAAATTCTGTAAAGCAATTACCCTTCAATAAAAAATAAATTTAGAAAAATGTGCATCTGTGTGTGTGTGTGCTCAGGGAAGGTGGGGAGGTGGGCAGGAGGAAATGGAGGAGAATGTTGGAGTTCAAAGATTTTAAGAAGGTGAAATCTCCCTTAAGATGGAGGAGAATTAGAGACTGTCTGGGACTCTTTGGTGAAAGGGGCTGGTTTCTTGCAGGTCTAGCTAGCATTGGACACCCAAACCCTGTTCCTGAACACGGTGACCGAGTAGGGTTACATTCTCTGACTAAAGGGCTCTGGGATGGCAAGTATAATGATGTCTGTCATTTACTCTAAGTGATTCAGCATAGACCTTGTGATTGGATGTATGTGAGAGTTTAAGCTTCAGTGCTAGGGGCCATCAGTTACACCACTCCAGGAGTACTTAGCTGATATTCAATCAAAAAGGTCACCTTTGAAAGGGGGCTCCTTCAAGCATGCCATCCATACTGTTCCAATAAACATTCAAGGCTTTCCTACTAATTAGTACATAGCGCATATCAGGAATGGGTTTTCATAGGTGGAATGAGTGACTTGTTAGCTAGCAGGAGGAATGCCAGAAACGGGCTCTCTTCTCACCTGTGGTCCCCTCGCCTGTACACTTTGGGCATACAAGCCCACTGCCAAGGGCCAGTAACTGCACTGCCTGGCCTGTGGGCTTTATTTTGTCATTGAAGTCCACTTTGTTGTCTGTGTGTCTAGTCACAGGGGTCAGGAAATTTATTCCTCTTGTGTAGCCCTCAATCAATCATTAACCAGAGTTGGTGCATAAATACTCCAGCTTCCTTTCCCCTCAAATGGGATAACTCAGGTCTGTGGTATACACTGGCTCTAAGTATTTAGCCTATAGATTTAACTTCTAGTCACCTACAGTGATAATGGACTCGGTAATACACCTTTTATTGAATGGTCTTAGCCATTCTCCTATCAGTTCCTTCACCTCTTAAATGGACTATCTGGCTTATGGGAAAACCCAAATGGAAGCATGAACAGGCCATAAGAAGCTAGCAAGGCCTGTAGCCTATATTCACTTGCAATTCTAAACTGAAATTTGAAATGATCTTGTACCCAACCTTGAACAGGAGAGATTCAATCAT
>NW_011492980.1:11277-11873 GCF_000754665.1 Bison bison bison | reverse complement strand
AAAGCTTTTTTTAAAAAAAAAAAAACAAAAAAACCCCCCAATGGCCAGGAAGGGATAAGAGGTGTCAAAGGTAAATCATCCATGTATTTGAAATCCTATAGGATCTTCCCTTGAATGAGCTGATCCTTCATCGAATGCAGATGAAGCTCCGGATGTTTGATATCGACTCAGTTCAGGAATGATTCATGTGATTGTTGCTGCCACATCCAGAGGATGAAATGGAAGGGAAGACAGCTGAAATATTAATCTATGGAGGCCTGTCTTTTCATGAGATCTTATAAATTATACAAAGCGAGTCACTGGTTCTAAGTGGATTAGCTGCCCATCATGTAGGCAAGGTCATGGCCCATGCTCTAGTTAAGGAAGATTGTTTCCCTCCAGTTTAAATGATAATATATCTAGAGAAACTTTGAACTCAAATGCAAGTAGGCAAGCTAAGTTGAAATTTCTTATCATGAAACCAAATAAATTACCTCTCTTTAAGGCAGAGCAGTAGTTTCTTAAATTCCAAAGGAAGGAAGTAGGAAGTGAAAAATAAACCAAAGTTTTAATGAGTTGCCATCCAGAGAATTTATACAGCTTTCCAAATCCTTCTA
>NW_011492980.1:9158-11177 GCF_000754665.1 Bison bison bison | reverse complement strand
CTAGGAGCCTGGATTCCGTGACTTCACAGTGGTTCATTGAAGTCTTTGAAAGTTATTAGGTGATTAGCATAATGATGATTTCCATAATTATGAGATCATCTACTGTATTTGGAGAATTCCTTCAAATTTTTTGAGGAATCTTAACAGTGATTATCTCATTTTATTTTCATAATCATACCATAAGATGCGATGGATAGTAAGTCCATCTTACAGATAAAGAGAAATGAGGCACTCAGGAGGGTTCATACATTGTCCAACTTAGCCAACAATATTTTGGCAGGCCAGCCCCTGGAATTGGCACTCTCAACCCTAATTCCTAGTTAACCAGATAATATTAATCCTGCAATGGTTTCTATGGTGCTCGAGTGAACATCTGTGATGCTCCAGTGGTGCTCACCGTTCCTCCCCGGACACAAAATCACAGAGCAAGGGCTGAGAAGAAGGTGGCTTGAATTTCTTCCTAGTCAGCCTGTCTCTCAGCATCCTCTAGCATACCCTAAATCTTTCAAGGCCTGTGGTGCTTCAGAACTGCTTTGAACTATAATAAAAGGCACCATAGAAATATTCCTTCCAGCTGCTGAGTTTACAAGACTAAGGGTGATCTCAGATGCCTCTGGTCACACTGCCCTGTGCAATGAACAATTAACCTGGAGCCAGTTTCCTCTCCTTAGAGTTACAGGATTTACTGGCTGACACCACACAGTCATGGTGGGTCACGTTAGTCCACCTCTCTCTCTACCCTGTATGTCTAACTCATCACGAAATTCTCTCTAATGCTCCTAAACACGCCCCTTGGCCGTGGGTATACCTGTGAATGTTTAACAACGGGCTCTACCAAAAAAGAAAAAAAAAGCAAAGCAAAACAAAAACAGCCACCTACAATTTGTATGTGGGCCAATTTCTTTGGTGTAAATACCTTAACCATTGCTGATTTCAAACTAACAATCTGACCACGTTTCCCTGCTGCATGAGACCCAAGCCTGGTTCCTTCACCCAGTATAAATCCTGACATCTACAGCAAGATACACAAGTTCCTTCAGGGTCTGGAACAGTGGTTCTCAGTGCTGGCTGCCCATGAGAACCACCCGAGGATTCTACCTTTATTAAAAATGTTTATATTTTGTTCACGGAGCTTTTGCATTCATTTTTATTTTTTTAAACTACTGCATTCACCTATCACTTATTTTGATAACTGGGTTTGTTGCTGTCCTCTTAAATTTCATAGGCAAAACAAGTACTTCATTTGGTTCACTCTAGTCCCTCTTCTGCTACCTGGAGAATTTTTTTAAATCCCTGTGTCAACACCACAACCCACACTTATTACAACAGAATCTCTGGAGGTGGGAACCAGGCATCAATATTTTGGAAGTTTCCTGATTAATTCTAAGTCCACTTTGAGAACCTCAGTCTAGCTTTCCTGACTTTCTGGCTTCATCTCTTGCCTTGGGTGTACTCTACATTTGCAATCTAGCAGCACTAAATGCCTATAGGTCCTAGAACATCCCAGGCAGCTTCATACCTCCAAGCACTTGTATTGGCTGTTCTTTCTACTTGCAATATTCTTGCTCCCTGTGCTATCCACTGAAGCATTATTCTTTATCCCAGACATTCGCTAAGATGCTTTCCTGGGCTTCCCCCACCCCATGATGCTAATCCCTGACTGTATTAGTCATCCACTGCTTCGTAACAAATCGCCACAAAACTAGCAGCTTAAAGCAACGTGCATTTCTTATCTCCCAATGTCTAGAGGTTGACAGTCTGAGCCCACGTGGCTTAACTGGGTCCTCTGTTTCGGAGTCTTTCACGAGGCTGCAATCAAGATGTCAGCTAGGTCTGCTGTTTCATCTGAAAGCCTATCCCCCTCCCTTCCCACTTTGGTCCTTCCTGAGGTGGAGGTTTATTGCCAGTTGTTTGCCTCTTTTCCTCTCAGCTTCATTTCTGCCCTTCTGTGCTCCACTCTGCATCATTCAGGGTTGGAATCCTACAAAACCAATTTCCCAGACTCATTGGCCAGTGGGC
>NW_011492980.1:8209-9058 GCF_000754665.1 Bison bison bison | reverse complement strand
GTACTCTTGCCTGGAAAATCCCATGGACAGAGGAGCATGGTAGGCTGCAGTCCATGGGGTCGCTAACAGTCGGGCAAGACTGAGCAACTTCACTTTCACTTTTCACTTTCATGCATTGGAGAAGGAAATGGCAACCCACTCCAGTGTTCTTGCCTGGAGAATCCCAGGGACAGAGGAGCCTAGTGGGCTGCCTTCTATGGGGTAGCACAGAATCGGACACAACTGAAGTGACTTAGCAGCAGCAGCAGCTTACCTCATATCATCGGTTGGGTTGTCTGGAAGCTGATACTGAAGTGGGATTTGGGGGCAGGATATTTACCAAGGAGAGGGAGAAGGAGGCAGCAAGATGGGGTAGAGGCAGAAGTCAAACTGCGATTCCGATCTGACCGAGCTTTGACCAACCCCACAGATGTTGGATATAGAACCCTTCAGAGGTATCCAATCAGTGCATCAAACTGGTGTCTCCGAGGGTGTGGCCTGACCAAGTGCTCTCTGCGGCTGAGGCCCACCCTGACGAGAGCTGACAGCTGAAGCTTTTCTTCCCCAGCACTCCCAACACTCTCAGCATCTGGGACAAAAGTCCTTCCTTCCGGGAATTGTGGGTAGAACATTATGGTGTCCACCACACAACTCGTCTCCCTGCCCATCCAATACTTTGGTACCCAATTCTGTGTATTCAGTTTTGAAATACCTAGAGCGTATTATGCTGTCTTGACTGAACATTCACTGATAACAAAAGGCACAGTGCCATCTATGAAATGAAAAGTTCATCATTCAAGGGCAGTTACTAACAGACAAGAGGAGCAAGTGAAAGCTCATGGAAGTTGGAGTCTCAGAGAGAAAAGGGCC
>NW_011492980.1:6262-6430 GCF_000754665.1 Bison bison bison | reverse complement strand
AAATGACAACCCACTCAAGTATTCTTGCCTGGAAAATCCCATGGACAGAGGAGCCTGGTAGGCTATAGTCCATGGGGTCACAAAAGACACAGACATGACTTAGCGACTAAACAACAGTGGTTGATTTATAATATTGTGTTAGTTTCATATCAGTGTAAGCCCAGAACT
>NW_011492980.1:4526-5778 GCF_000754665.1 Bison bison bison | reverse complement strand
AGAAGGGAATCCAACTTAGCAGGCTCAGCATGACCAACGGGGAAGAGCAAGTCTTGGCTGCTGCCAACCAGAGGGCAGCTGGAGTGACAGTCAAGCACACGTCTTTCCGAGATGGACAAAGACAGGCACAGAGTCCAAGGGCGTCCGGGCAGACTGGAGTTGGTGTGAATATAAGGGGAAGCCTGCATTTTTCACAGCTGGCGGGGGTGGGGGTGGTAATCAGGCCACGTTGCAGGCCAAAAGAAAGAGCCCCCTTTGCAAAATGTGAACACATCCCATTTTGTCGGATGTTAAACTGAAACAACAAAATGCAGCCAACCAAGCCACCTACCAACCAAATAAGTAAACAGATAAAGCAAAGCCAAGTAAAACCATCCCCGACACCTTAACTTGGAAAAGCAGCTTTTCTTTTTCAGGGTAAACCTTATCTCTTCCAGGACGACATTTGTTTTCATCAGGTTTCACAGAAATAGAAGGGTAGGCTCTAACTCCCTGATCCTGCTAATAATTGGAATTCTCCGTCCAACTCCCCCACCCCAACTCCTCACTTCACCCCCTTCCTTCCTTTTCTCTGGGTCTTGCCTCTGCGTCTCTTTCTCTCTCTCTGCCCCCTCCCTCCCATCCCTCACCACTGGGCAAAGTCCTAATGCCATTTCCCTTTTCCCACGTGTCTTTCCCAGATTAGCAAGGAAGCAGGCATCACAGAGCCCGCAAAGAAATAGCTTTGCTGATAGCTGTGATGTCAGCCAGCAACGACATTTCCCTGCCCGTGATATCAGAGCTAGGGCTACAATCAGATTGAGTATTGGGGTACAGGAGATATTTCATTTCAAAGCATTTAAGAGGCATTAACTAATCCATCTTTGCTGATGAGGGAGGTGGCACCCCACTCTCACAGAGGGGCTGAGTTTGCAGCTGCTTAGCAGACACTGTGCTTTACTGTGTGGAAGTGGAAAATAGGAAAGGAAAAACGCATCTGCCACAGTAAATTGATATTCCTTGTGCAACCCTGTTTCC
Source organism: Bison bison bison (assembly GCF_000754665.1). NCBI lineage: Eukaryota > Metazoa > Chordata > Mammalia > Artiodactyla > Bovidae > Bison > Bison bison. The sequence continues at coordinate 4,761 of NW_011492980.1, read as the reverse complement.
TAGAAAGGCACCTCCTTATCAGATTCCAGACCCGAGTTACAGTTTCTATTTGAGGCTTGAACTGCACATAGGTAATTATTTCCACCCATTTCTCCTTCCAGCTAATGGCAATGTGAAGGGTAGGAGGGCGTTTCTACCCTGAGAATAATAAAAACAAAACCCAAAATCTCCACCAACAGTGGAATGACATGCAAATAACCCAAGGCAGGGAGTGGGCTGAAGGGGGCTGCTCTCT
>NW_011492980.1:3327-4426 GCF_000754665.1 Bison bison bison | reverse complement strand
CAAAACCATTGCAAGCTTCTTGAGGGCAGTTCAAGTCATTTGCTGGTTACTTTGCCTGCATTTCCCATACCTTCTTTTCAAAGTCCCTAATGGGTGGCCAGTCAGCCCCACAACCCCATCTGCTAGCCTCTGTTGGTGGGGGGTGAGGGGGCAAGAATGGATGGCTGATCTAAGTTGTACTGTTTGATAAATCTTTTCCAGGAATTGGGAATTTAAGTATCTGTTATGCCTAAATGGAAAGCACACATCAGGCCCTCAAGGTAGGTCCAAATTTTTTCCCAAGAACAACGAGAAGAAAGAGAAAATGCCGGTTGCTGAGATAGGATTTAAGGGCCTCATAGAGAGCATCAATGGGAAATGGCTCACTACCTGCTTCCCAGTGGATTTTAAGTTCTTGTTACATTCCTCATGAGTCCTGCTGCCATTCCTACCCTAGAGTTCTGGGAGACAACCACAAACCCTTCCAATATGTGCTCCTTTTTGCTTAAGACAGTTTGAATAGATTTCCGTCACTTCCTCCTAAGTCCACATACTACTCATACTTTCATTGCCAACTCCTACTGCAATGCCTTCTGTATCAGTTATCTATTGCTGTACAACAGATTACTCCAAAACATAGTGGCTAAAAACACAGACAGAAAAAAAAGTAAAACCAATTATCTCACGGTTTCTGATGGTCAGGAATCTGGACATGGCTTAGCTGGGTTTTCTGGCTCAGCGTCCCTTGCAAGGCTGCAATGGATGTATCGCTGTGGTTGTAGTCCCATCTCAAGGCTCAACTAGGGGAGGATGTACTCCCAAGCCCACTCGCCTGGCTGCTGGCGGGCTTCAGAAGATCTGCTTCCAAGCTTGTGCACATGGGCCTCTTTACAGGCTTCCTTTAAGATGTAACAGGCTTCCTTTAAGATGTGGCAGCTGGCTACTCCTAGAGCAAGCAATGCAAGAGAGAGTGAGAGAAAGCACCCAGAACAGGAGCCAGTCTTTTCACAGCTGAATCTTGGAAATGACATCTTAACACTTCTGCCATATTCTTTTAGAAGAGAGCCACTGGGTCTGGCCCATCCTTAAGGGGGTGAGGAATTCACAAAGGCATGCGTGT
>NW_011492980.1:0-1166 GCF_000754665.1 Bison bison bison | reverse complement strand
AAAGCCTGCTCCTTCTGGCTCTCTCTGGATCAAATTTCAAAATGGAGAGTTATGTGATGGGAGTGAAGGCAAAAGCCAAGAGCAGAATTGAAGTCATCCACTCTGCCTGGGAGGGGCTTCCCTGATGGCTCAGACAGTAAAGAATCTGCCTACAGTGCAGAAGACCTGGGTTCAATCCCTGGGTTGGGAAAATCCTCTGGAGAAGGGAATGGCTACCCACTCCAGTATTCTTGCCTGGAGAATCCCAGGGACAGGAGTCTGGTGGGCTACAGTCCATAGGGTTGCAAAGAGTCAGACATGATTGAAGTGACCTAGCACACACTCACTCTGCCTGAGACTCTGGGAGGAGCTGGTTAGCATGATCCACCTGCGATCACCTAGGGCAGGGAGTGATCAGGCAGAGAGAAAACCCAAGGGAGCAGCCCTGAGATATCCTGGAAGGCAAGGGATCCAAGACATGCAAGATGCTAGCTGCAGAACTCACCAGAGCGGGTTAGTACTGTGGACTGAAAAAGATCCTAAAGTCCAGGAAATTGGCTGGGATACTTGAGCTGGAGACTGAATAGGGATCATGACCATGCCTCAGGGGGTCTTCAATAGCAGCCAGTCTGAGGAGGACCTGAATCAGCAGGGAGGACCTCAAGGCCCTAAGCACTGATTTCAGCAGTTGCCAGCATTATGGACGTCTATTACAGTGGTGACATGAGGGACCCAGAGAGTGAATGGTACTGAATGGATTCTGACCCCCATAAATATAAGGATGTAGCATACTCCTTCCCCATACCCAGGCGCCATCTTGGAAATGATCAAGATAGGGAGAACAAAATGGAAAGAGTAACTATTTCAAGCAAAGGAGACTGAATTTCCAAAAATGATGGTTTAACTGATTAGAGTAGATGAGGCTTACCAGGTCATAGCCAAGTTTAATACTAACTTCCAGTTCTGTGGCCCACTTCCATGTGTGTGCTTGTGCCCTCCCATGGACATACACACACACACACACGTATGTGTGTGCATATGCTAAGGCATGTTGGGCTCATAAGAAAGCCCCAGTCTGCTGTAGAAAATTTTTTGGAAGATCTGAGCAGAGCATGTAGAAGAAATCTTCATAGTTGTGAATGGGGCAGGGAATTTGGAGGTACCCACCCACAGATACAGGGTCTCCC
>NW_011492979.1:19378-19944 GCF_000754665.1 Bison bison bison | reverse complement strand
ATCAAACCTGGACTGGTTTAGGTTTTGAATTTCTGCCTTCCTGTACCCAACTGACTAGTTTTTCTTTTTCTTTCTTTTTTTATTTTTTAAGTTATGAAAGTGTGATAACACATATGCAGGAGACTTGGGAAATACAGAATGAAGTGACATATAGTTCCACTATATTTTACAATTATTTTTAAGTATGAAAATAAATTTTTAGTTGAATTTTTAATATCAAACTCTCAAAAATTGATTAAAAAAATACATAGGAACATAGAAGGGTATAGTAGTCCTGAAAACACCACAAATCAATTCAACATAATTAAGATTTATACAATTTTCACACAACAGTAAGATAAAAATTCTATTCAAGTTCCCACAGAGTGTAAACTAAGAGACACTGGAACATATCCAGGGACGTAAAAGAGGGTGCAAAATGTTCAGGGTCTGAACGTATTGAAACCATACAGAGTCTGTTCTCTTATTATCACTGGAGAATTATGTTAGAAATTGATATCAAAATATATTTGAAAATAACCCATATATTTTCAAGTGCAATGTGACATTTGCCAAGAGAGGTCTTT
>NW_011492979.1:14849-15466 GCF_000754665.1 Bison bison bison | reverse complement strand
TCTTCAGCACTCAGCCTTCTTCACAGTCCAACTCTCACATCCATACATGACCACAGGAAAAACCATAGCCTTGAATAGACGGACCTTTGATGGCAAAGTAATGTCTCTGCTTTTTAATAGCTATCTAGGTTGGTCATAACTTTCCTTCCAAGGAGTAGGCGTGTTTTAATTTCATGGCTGCAGTCACCATCTGCAGTGATTTTGGAGCCAAAAAAAATAAAGTCTGACACTGTTTCCCATCTATTTCCCATGAAGTCATGGGACTGGATACCACGATCTTCGTTTTCTGAATGTTGAGCTTTAAGCCAACTTTTTCACTCTCCACTTTCACTTTCATCAAGAGGCTCTTTAGTTTCTCTTCACTTTCTGCCATAAGGGTGGTGTCATCTGCATATCTGAGGTTATTGATATTTCTCCCCACAATCCTGGTTCCAGCTTGTGCTTCATCCAGCCCAAGGTTTCTCATGATATAGTCTGCACATAAGTTAAATAAGCAGGGTGACAATATACAGGCTTGGCTTACTCCTTTTCCTATTTGGAACCACTCCATTGTTCCATGTCCAGTCCTAACTGTTGCTTCCAGACCTGCATTCAGGTTTGTCAAGAGGCAGGTCAGG
>NW_011492979.1:10140-12715 GCF_000754665.1 Bison bison bison | reverse complement strand
AGGAAGGCTTTCTTATCTCTTCTTGCTATTCTTTGAAACTCTGCATTCAGATGTTTATATCTTTCCTTTGCTCCTTTGCTTTTCACTTCTCTTCTTTTCACAGGTATTTGTAAGGCCTCCTCATACAGCCATTTTGCTTTTTTGCATTTCTTTTCCATGGTGATGGTCTTGATCCCTGCCTCCTACAATGTCACGAACCTCATTCCATAGTTCATCAGGCACTCTAATCTATCAGATCTAGGCCCTTAAATCTATTTCTGACTTCCACTGCATAGTGATAAGGGATTTGATTTAGGTCATACCTGTATGGTGTAGTGGTTTTCCCTACTTTCCTCAATTTAAGTCTGAATTTGGCAATAAGGAGTTCATGATCTGAGCCACAATTGGCTCCTGGTCTTGTTTTTGCTGACTGTACAGAGCTTCTCCATCTTTGGCTGCAAAGAATATAATCAATCTGATTTCGATGTTGACCATCTGGTGATGTCCATATGTAGAGTCTTCTCTTGTGTTTTTGGAAGAGGGTGTTTGTTATGATCAGTGCATTTTCTTGGCAAAACTCTGTACATCTTTGCCCTGCTTCATTCCGTATTCCAAGGCCAAATTTGCCTGTTACTCCAGGTGTTTCTTGACTTCCTACTTTTGCATTCCAGTCCTCTATAATGAAAAGGACATCTTTTTTGGGTGTTAGTTCTAAAAGATCTTGTAGGTCTTCATAGAACCATTCAACTTCAGCTTCTTCAGCATTACTGGTTGGGACATAGAATTGGATTACTGTGATATTGAATGGTTTGCCTTGGAAATGAACAGAGATCATTCTATCGTTTTCGAGATTGCATCCAAGTACTGCATTTCTGACTCTTTTGTTGATCATGATGGCTACTCCATTTCTTCTAAGAGATTCCTGCCTGCAGTAGTAGATATAATGGTCATCTGAGTTAAAATCACCCATTCCAGTCCATTTCAGTTCGCTGATTCCTAGAATGTCGACATTCACTCTCGCCATCTCTTGTTTGACACTTCCAATTTGCCTTGATCCATGGACCTGACATTCCAGGTTCCTATGCAATATTGCTCTTACAGCATAGGACCTTGCTTCTATCACCAGTCACATCCGGAGCTGGGTATTCTTTTTGCTTTGGCTCCATCCCTTCATTCTTTCTGGACTTATTTCTCCACTGATCTCCAGTAGCATATTGGGCACCTACTAACCTAGGGAGTTCCTCTTTCAGTATCCTATCATTTTGCTTTTTCATACTGTTCATGGGGTTCTCAAGGCAAGAAAAATGGTTTGCCATTCCCTTCTCCAGTGGACCACATTCTGTCAGATCTCTCCACCATGACCCGCCCATCTTGGGTTGCCCCACGGGCATGGCTTAGTTTCATTGAGTTAGACAAGGCTGTGGTCCTAGTGTGATTAGATCGACTAGTTTTCTGTGAGTATGGTTTCAGTGTGTCTGCCCTCTGATGCCCTTTTGCAACACCTACCGTCTTACTTGGGTTTCTCTTACCTTGGGCTAAGTATCTCTTCATGGCTACTCCAGCAAGCGCAGCGGCTGCTCGTAACCTTGGACGAGGGGTATCTCCTCACCACGGCCCTTCCTGACCTTCAACGTGGGATAGCTCCTCTAGGCCCTCCTGTGCCCGCACAGCCATGGCTCCTTGGACGTGTGGTTGGTCCTCCCAGCCGCCACCTCTGGCCTCGGGCATGTCGGTGTGGGGTAGCTCCTCCTGGCCGCTGCCCCTGACCTCAGACGTGGGGTAGCTCCTCCTGGCCACTGCCCCTGACCTCGGACGCCTGGTAGCTCCTCTCGGCCGCCCCCCCAACCTTGGACACAAGGTAGCTCCTCTCGGCCGTTCCTGCGCCATCGCAGCCTGGCACTCTTGGCCACTGCCCCTGACCTCAGACGTGGGGTAGCTCCTCTCGGCCACGCTTAGTGCACCGGTCGTCACAGCCGCCTGCATAGCTGAACAAAAATAAGCCAGAATATAAGACATTTTAAATACTGAAAGCAAGTATCTGTCTTTCTACATTCATACCCAAATAAATTCTCCTCTGAGAATGGACAAGTGATATTCTCAGATAAGTGGATAGAGAGGGACTCTCACTGAAAGAACTGATTAAGGATATATATCACACAGAAGAAAACTAAACCATAAATGAAGAATGGGTGCCATATAATGTGAAAGTGAAGTCGCTCAGTCGTGTCCAACTCCTTGTGACCCCGTGGACTGTAGCCCACCAGGCTTCTCCGTCCATGGGATTCTCCAGCCAAGAATACTGGAGTGGGTTACTATAATAGTGAGAGAAAAATTGATAAATATCATGAAATTTAAAGGAACATGAACATTGAATCACCATTTAATATAACTGTAATCATATACAATAAAGATAATATTTAAAGTTCATTAATAAATGATTTACTATTGATGATTTATTCTATACCTGCAAATGACAGTTTATAAGTTAGAAGCAGGATGAATTCATAATTAAAATATTGCATATTCCTTTTGGGAGAAGGCAATGGCACCCCACTCCAGTACTCTTGCCTGGAAAATCCCATGGACGGAGGAGCCT
>NW_011492979.1:9039-9752 GCF_000754665.1 Bison bison bison | reverse complement strand
CACAAACTAAGTTGTCAGAATTATTCAAAAGTGGCAATATCCACAATAAAATAAGAAATAGTGATCAAAAGGACTCTGGGCCTGAAAATAAAAAGGTAAAAATAAACATACTGGACATAACCAAACAAAAACAAAAAATAACAGTCAAATATATGTGAATATCAGACAAATCAGGCTTTTAGACTTTATACATCATAGAAAGGAAAGAAAGTATAAGTGATAAAAGGAATAATACCAGTTTAGCAGTTGATAAGACCTAATAATATAGTCTAAATAGTTTCAAAAACTACAAAAGAAAATAGGCAAGTCCACATCATCGTTCTCCATTTTCATATCTGAAAATTCAAACACTGAAGATCTGATAAAAAAAATTTACTGGATAGAGTTAATAGGACGCTGCTCTGCTCAGTTCCCATCTCTTCTAAGCATGTTTCAGTGTCATAGTCTTTCCCCCAGATATGCTTCAGGAGGATATGCCAAAGATGAGCCCTAGTGTCCATGACATGGAGAGGTGATGGATCTGAGTTTCTGAAACAATGAAATAAAAGGACCTGCTGTTATAGCACAGGGAGGACTGCTCAATATTCTACAATAATCTAAATGGGTAAACAATTTGAAAAATATAGATTCATGTATAGTTATAACTGAGTCGCTTTGCTGTACACCTGAAACTCACACAACATTGTTAATCAACTATGCTCCAAGATGATAAG
>NW_011492979.1:4145-8158 GCF_000754665.1 Bison bison bison | reverse complement strand
TTCTCATGAAGAGACTGGGACCGGATGCCATGATCTCGTTTTCTGAATGTTGAGCTTTAAGCCAACTTTTTCACTCTCCACTTTCACCTTCATCAAGAGGCTTTCTAGTTCCTCTTCACTTTCTGCCATAAAGGTGGTGTCATCTGCATATCTGAGGTTATTATGAGACAGCAAAAGAGACACTGATGTATAGAACAGTTTTTTGGACTCTGTGGGAGGGGGAGAGGGTGGGATGATTTTGGAGAATAGCATTGAAACATGTATAATATCATATATGAAACGAGTCACCAGTCCAGGTTCAATGCATGATACTGAATGCTTGGAGCTGGTGCACTGGGATGACCCAGAGGGATGGTACGGGGAGGGAAGAGGGTTCAGGATGGGGAACACGTGTATACCTGTGGTGGATTCATGTTGATATATGGCAAAACCAATACAATATTGTAAAGTTTAAAAATTTTAAAAAATAGAAAAAAAATTTAAATGAAAAATGTGGCATTGCGTGATATCCTAACACTGCTAGTTATCCTGACACTGGTAGTCTATACTGCTTTATATTTTGGATGTATGCTGGAAATTGTTCATAACAAAACAAAACAAAAAAATGGAGCCTCAAAACTAGTTTTGTGATGGGGATATAGATAGATTAAAACACTTAAAATATATAATAAAAATATTCTGTAGGATATTTAGGATTTACTTCAACAATTTTATGAATGAAGATTCTATTGGACCAGTACTAATAGCTAAAGATATATCTTGGAGTAATAACCTAAGATTCCTAAAGGTTTTCACTTCAATATAATTTGAATAAAAAAATACCAAAAAAAAAAAAAATCCAACCAGCAAGTTCACATATTTGGTGACTATGGGCAATGTAGATAGAATAATCTGTTTTTTGCTAATTTTATAGAGCAATGACAATGCTGTTTGGTCTTGTGTCTTAACATATGTGTGGTATTATTTTAATATACTGAGTCAAAACTAACAATTTGATAACATTCTTCCAAGTCTCATAGGTGAATTATAAAAGGAAAAGAATAGTCAATAGGCAAAATGATTTGTTAAATTAAAGTGCTCACTGATTGATCAGAGAATACAGGTATGTTACATACCAGTGACCAAAATGTCTACACTATTTGGCAAATAGCTTCTCTTGAATCGCTCTTCTTACTGCTTTTTAAACATTTTCTCCACCAGTGGATCTTCCCAACCCAGTTCTGAAACCTGCATTTTCTGAGTCCCCTGAACTGCAAGCAGATCCTTTACCACTGAGCCACTGGAAAAGCCTCTTTAACAGTTCTAAAAATTGTAAATCACTATGCTGAACACCAGGCTTTCCTGGTGGCTCGGACTCTAAAGAATCTGCCCGCAATGTGGGAGACCTGGGTTCGATCTCTGAGTTGGGAAGATACCCTAGAGAGGGGCATGTCAACCTACTTGAGTATTCTTGCCTGGAGAATCCCCATGGACAGAGGAGCCTGGCAGGCTACAGTCCATGGGATCACAAAGAGTCGGACTCAACTGAGCGACTTTCAAATGTTGTATACCTGAAACTTAAAATTACAAATCAGTTATAAATCATTTTTTTTGTCTTTTACTTTATTTTTTTTTCAATAATGCACTCACTTTATTTTTTACCATAATTCATTTTAATTTTTAAATTTTATTTTATTTTTAAACTTACAATATTGTATTGGTTTTGCCATATATCAAAATGAATCCGCCACAGGTATACATGTGTTCCCCATCCTGAACCCTCCTCCCTCTTCCCTCTCCATACCCTCCCTCTGGGTCGTCCCAGTGCACAAGCCCCAAGCATCCAGTATCGTACATCGAACCTGGACTGGCGACTCGTTTCATATATGATATTACACGTTTCAATGCCATTCTCCCAAATCATCCCACCCTCTCCTTCTCCCACAGAGTCCAAAAGACTGTTCTATACATCAGTGTCTCTTTTGCTGTCTTGTATACATGGTTAGGGTTAGGGTATTACTCAGCCATTAAAATGAATACATTTGAATCAGTTCTAATGAGGTGGATGAAACTGGAGCCTATTATACGGAGTGAAGTAAGCCAGAAAGAAAAACACCATTACAGTATACTAATGCATATACATGGAATTTAGAAAAATCAGTTTTTTAAAAAATCAACTCGATTTACCTAACAGAACCAAGTTCTGCTCAACTCTCATCTCTTCTGAGTTTTCCAGCATCGTGAGCTTCCCCAACTTGTATGTCCTGGGGGAGACGCCAAAGGTGAGCAGTCAGGTCCATGAAATGGAGATTTGTGCAAATTTGAAATAAGTGTCATTGTGTGAAAACTTAATGATGATTAGTTATGCTTCAAAAAGTGTTCTTTATATCATTCACTAGTTTTGTCTGTGAGCTGTTAACAGAGCATAATTTAAAAAAAAAAAAAAAGTGAAACCCTAATATAAGTTAGTGCTGGAGGCATATTGGTTAAAAAATTTTTTAAGAAATAATTTTTAAAAATCTAAAGGAAATTTGGCATTTCTGTCAAACATTTCATCAATGAGGATTCCGTTAGTATAGTTCTTAAGTAATAATTTAAGATACCCAAAGATCTTGGATATATAATGTGAACAAAGGAAAAAACCAACCAACCAAAGAAAAAACTTTCCTCCTTATACGACTGACAAGTTTTGGAAAATAATTTGGAAAATATTAAACTCCTCAAATCAAACAAATTGGCATTGTCTTAGGATCATTGGTAATTCTGCCTTTTATAACTTTCTACCTTTATGAGTACTGTGCACAGAATTATCTGTCCTTTACTAATATTACAAAAATAGCAATGCTGTCTGGTCTTGTCATTGAATTTCCACGTGGTATTCCTTTTAAATACACTGAAATGACACAAGCTAATCATCTGACAGATTCTTTCACATTTCATAAGTGAATTGCAAAAGGAAAAACTAAGTCAATGACAAAAAGTGACTTATCAATTTAAAATTCTCTCTAATCGGTCAGAAAATACAAATCTATTACATACGTCTGGCCAAATGTGTACCTAATTAAACAAAAATTTTCTCTTGCATTACTCTCCTTATTGCTCTTTTAACATCTTTGTTCTGAAGGCTGTAGATCAAAGGGTTAAGCATAGGACTCAGAAAGATATAAAAAACAGCTGCAATTTTGGTCTGTTCTACAGATGCCTCAGAAGGCGGCCTCAGATACATCCAGAACAGTGTGCCATAAAACATAGTGACAACTGTCAGATGAGACCCACAGGTGGAGAAGGCCTTGTGCCTCCCTTCTGGAGAACACATTTGCAGAATGGCTGTAAAGATGAAAATGTAGGAAATGAGGATAATGGTGAGAGAAAACACGAGATTGGAACCAGCCACCACGAACATGGCAGTTTCATTGACATGAGTGTCTGAGCAGGCCAGGACTAGGAGAGGTGGGTCCGCACAATAAAAGTGGTTGATTTCATTGGGTCCACAGAAGGAGAGGTGGAGCATCAGGATGGTCTGTGCAAGACCGTTTGCAAAGCCGTAAGTATAAGACGTAGCAACGAGAGAGAGGCAGACACCTCGGGACATTTTGCTGCCATATAACAAGGGTTTGCAGATGGCCGTGTAGCGGTCATAAGCCATTGCTGTGAGCATATAGCTATCTGTGAGCCCCAAAGAAATGAAAAAGTCAAACTGTATAAAGCAACCAAGGAAGGAAATAGTTTTTCTCTTGGATAAAAGATTGACCAGCATCTGAGGAGTGACATTGGTGGCATAACAGAGATCTACAAAGGAGAGGTGGCTGAGGAAGAAGTACATTGGAGTCTGAAGCTTTGAGTCAGTTCTGATTAACAAAATCATGCTCACATTGCCGAAGACTGTGATCAGGTAGATGACTAGGAAGACCACAAAAAGGACAGGCTGCAACTCAACTCGATCTGTCAGTCCCAGGAGGATAAACTCAGTCACTTCTGTGTAATTTTCTCTTAACATTGTGTTTTCTCAGCTTCCAATGATGTCTAAAGTAAAT
>NW_011492979.1:3723-4045 GCF_000754665.1 Bison bison bison | reverse complement strand
TCCAGTGTTCTTGCCTGGAGAATCCCAAGGACGGAGAAGCCTGGTAGGCTGCAGTCCATGGGGTCTCACGGAGTCGGACACGACTGAAGCAACTTAGCAGCAGCAGCATATTCCTTTCATTATTTAATAGCAATGTAGATATACTGATTAACGAAGACTAAGTTAAGACAAGTATGCATACACAATTTAAGCGAACTTACTAATAATAGAAAATAGACTGTGTCATAGTCAAACAAGGATTAAAAAGGAAAGAAACTTGCAAAATATGATTTAATTCACAGTAGGTAAAGAGGAGAAAAAGCACAAAAAAGTTTGTGAAAAG
>NW_011492979.1:0-2905 GCF_000754665.1 Bison bison bison | reverse complement strand
GAAGAAAATCTATGATGATCCTAGACAGCATATTAAAAAGCAGAGACATTACTTTGCTGACCAAGGTCTGTCTAGTCTAAAGTATGGATTTTCCAGTAGTCAGGTATGGATGTAAGAGTTGGACCATAAAGAAAGCTGAGCACCTAAGAATTGATGTTTTTGTAGTCTGTAGGTGTTGGAGAAGACTCTTGGGAGTCCCTTGGATTGCAAGGAGATCCAACCAGTTCATCCTAAGAAATCAGTCCTGAACATTCATTGGAAGGACTGATACTGAAGCTGAAGCTCCAATACTTTGGCCACCTGATGCAAAGAACTGACTTGGCAAGGTAATCTTAGAGAGTAGTGGACAGAAATGGCTCACGACACTATAAAGCTTTCTATTCTTGACAGACACTCTCAACCTGAGGCTCTGTCTTGTACCCTTTGATCTATTTCTTTTTCCATTTTGATACCACTCCATGGTATATTTATAGATATTTGTACTATGAGAAAAATAGAATTTTGCTTAGCCGGTAAAGAATATGCCTGCAATGCAGGAGAACCCACTTTGATTGCAGGGTCCAGAAGATCCCCTGGAGAAGGGATAAGCTACCCACTCCAGTATTCTTGGGCTTCCCTGGTGGCTCAGATGGTAAAGCATCAGCCCTCAATGCAGAAGACCTGGGTTTGATCCCTGGATTGGGAAAATCCCCTGGAGGAGGCCATGGCAACCCACTCCAGTATTCCTGCCTGGAGATTCATCATGGACAGAGAAGTCTGGTGGGCTACAGTCCATGGGGTCACAAAGAGTCAAACACGATTGAGTGACTAAGCACACACCACAGCAAACTGTTCAATACATAGTCCTACTGGAGAAAGAAGGTGACTTCCCAGTGACAGCACAAATATGAAGAAGCTGAGAAATTTATACCATAATTGTCACAGAGGGATCAGCACCCTAGGGTTCAATTATTTTTCACAGAAAATCATTTAGACTATAAACCACCATGAGTGATTTACTCTTTTTAAAATCTTAAGCCCACTGAGGCCATGATTCTTGCCTCTCCCCAGTACCTTCAGGGAATCAAATCTTCTGAAATGGTATACTAATGGGACTCATTTTTTTTTTTTTAACTTGTGCCTAAATGTCTTGATATTTTGAGACTTTCCTTGGGTAAGTTATTAAGTTATCATGCAGATAGATGACTGAATGATATAGGAAAACCATCAGACAGTCAGATAACTTTTGCTGCATTTGGACTACTTATTTACTGATTCTGAACCTTGCTCTTTATATTTTAATTGTTATAATAATAAACACATAGCAAATAGAACACCATGGATATACAGATATATAAATGTGCTAATGATGCTTCCTGTCAGTATAGACCATCTATACAGTTTACCTTTTTTATCTTTTTCTTTTTTTGGTCTACCTGGAGCTTAATTCTTAAATTACATCAATAGGGCTCCTTGAGTGTCTAGTTTCCATATGAGTTAGGCAATGGAACAAACCAGGAGCACAACAGAAATGAGAGGAAGAGAAAAGTATCCAAACTTCATTTTCTCCCAGGTTTACAATGCAGTGTTAAGGTGGCTGCATCTTTTCAAGGAAAATTCCTGCTAAGGTGTGTGTTGAAAACGTGGCCTGGCAAGCTTTTCCTGGATCTTATGACACTAGAATCCTGACAGAGGCCCTGTGTTGACTGCTTCAGTACTGGTATGACAATTGCCTTATGAACTTAGCCTACAGGTACTTCAAGTTCTTGGACTGATTCACTTAACACTGCCAGTATTCTCCTTATTAAATTAAATTCTTTCCATTAAATTCTCTTCAGTTAAAACATCTGAGTAGGATTTTGATTTGTCTCACATCCCTGACTCAGACCAGAGGGTTTCACAATAATTACTCAATAAATGTTGGATTGAAGTGATATTTCTGGCTTCACCATTGCTGGATACTAAAAGGACCATTGAATCATCATCCTTCTGGGTCATGGATCACTTGCAGACTACACACAGGAGTCAGAGATTAAAATTACTAGAATTGTGCTGTACTTATTCACTCAACTAGTCTGACTCTTTGTGACTTCATGGGCTGTCACCTACCAGGCACCTCTGTCCATGGGGATTCTCCAAGCAAGAATGTTAGAGTGGGTTGCCATGGCCTCCTCCAGTGGATCTTTCCAATCCAGGGGTTGTACCCAGGTCTTTGCATTGCAGGCAGATTCTTTACTGTCTGAGTCATCAAGGAAGCCCAAGAACACTGGAGTGGGTAGTCTACTCCTTCTGCAGGGGAACTTCCTGACCCAGGAATTGAACCAGGATCTCCTGCATTGCAGGTGGATTCTTTACCAGCCAAAATATCAGCATTATTGGAGATAAAACTGGATATGAGAATGTGGCTTATACATGCTTCTCCACCCCTTTCTTGAGAATTAGAGTCACCTGGGCAAGCAGAATAGTGAGATAATTCTTGCTCCCTCCTCCTCCCCTTTGACATGACCAAGCAGCATCTCTGACTGAGATGGACTGGGTATCAACTACACAGAGCAGAAAAGGACATTTCTATTGATGATGAGACACCTGCAGTTATCTTACATATCTTCATATGTAAAGGACTTATTGTATATGAATACAGTTTTGCTGTTTGTGAGAACATGGATTCACTTGGAGGGCATTAAACTGCTGAAATAATGCCGAAAGAGAAAATACACAAATGTTGTATGATATGGCATGTATGTGGAATGGCAAAAACATAACAAATTTAATAAGTAAACAAAAAAAGAAGCAAACTCACATACATAGAAACCAAACTATGGCTACCAGTGGGGAGAGGGAAGTGGGGAAAGGCAATATAGGGTTAGGGGAAAATTGAGTTATCAGAATATGTAAAATCATGTGTATGAAACTCTTGAAAATTTTA
>NW_011492978.1:13885-15039 GCF_000754665.1 Bison bison bison | reverse complement strand
TCTACATTTATCAGGACTGAGACTGACATGTGGACATGGGAAAACATTCACTTTTCTTGTCGTTGTTAAGTATTTATTATTTTTATTTATTTGGGTGTGCTGGTTCTGAATTGCAGCATCTGGGATCTAGTTCCCTGACCTGGGATGGATCCCAGGGCATCCTGCATTCAGAGCACAGATTCTTAGCCAATGAACCACCCTGCAAGTCCCAATATTCATTTTCAAAAGGGAATTGCATGAAATCCATCAATCTTTCTCCCACCCTATCTGCATCCCCTCACTTGGCTGTGTCAGTACTATGCTCTTGGGTTTCCTTTTAGAAACAGATAAAATGCTTGTCTGTTTAAACATGAAAGCAGAGTTTCTTCCACGTTGAGCGCCCTAAGGTCTGATTCATGTCTTGGCTCAGCAACCCCATGATGCTCCGTGGTCTGGATGGTCTATTGGGTGTGTAACAGATCCTCTATACATGGATGTTTTTATGGTGCTTCCAGAGTATTGGTGTAGCAGAAGGTGCTGCACTGTAACACCTTTGTACCCAAGTTTGCATTTGTGTGTGTGTGTGTCTTGTGTGTGTGTATATGCAGCTCATCACGGTCCATTACTTGCCCGGGAGGTTTTGAATCAGAACATATGTGACTCATGAAGTTTGTTTTTGCTGCCTTTGTGGATGGGATAGATGACAGATGCTTTTGTTGTTTGAAATAGACATTTCTGTCTGTGGGAGTGAGGTGGGATATCTTTCCATGTCTTCAGAGGCTTGTTCTAAATTAGAGGAACATATGTACGGGTCTGAAAACAAGAAGATCTGAGTTCTGTTCAGAGCACAAGCCATGAGAACTGGTGTTGGGAGAAGTGAGATGAGGCCTGGGGGCCTGCTTGCTGGTGGGGACAAGCGGATATCTGGTCAGATTTGGACACTGAAGGGTGGAGGTGAGCCCCCAGTGTAGACTCTCTCTTTTGCATTCTGCATACCTGGGTTCCTTTTAGGTGACAGGTGTGCAGAATTATTATCTAGTTTGGAAGGGCTTAGTGATCTAAGTAACATGGAGAAAGAAATGGCAGCCCACTCTAGTATTCCTGCCTGGAAAATCCCATGGACAGAGGAGCCTGGTGAGCTATACAATCCATGGGGTCACAAAGACTCAGAGACA
>NW_011492978.1:10366-10913 GCF_000754665.1 Bison bison bison | reverse complement strand
GCATGTGTGCACCTCAAGGTAAAACAGGCTTTGTGAACAATGTGGGCATTTTTTTCTGGTTGGTTGATTTGGACTTTTTGGTCTTTTATTTTCTTTTGAGGAGAGGGGGTTATGCCAGGTTTTTTGTTGTTGTACAGGCTTGTCTATAGTTGCCGCGAGCTGGTGGGGTGTGGTCTCTTCTATTTGTGGTGCATGGGCTTCTCATTGCAGTGGCTTCTCTTGTTTCCAAGCATGGCCTCAGTAGTGGTCACACATGGGCTTACTTGCCTGGGGATATTTCCAGACCAGGGGTCGAACCTGCATACCCTGCATTGGCAGGCAGATTCTTCACCACTGGACCACCAGTGCAGTCCTAAAGTGGGAATTGTGGTTGACATACTTCCCTCCCACTGGTGACATCTGCTGTGTTTGTCCTCCTTGTTCTTGCTGAGAGCAGAGCACCCAGAGGTCAGGTGAGGATGGTCGCGGGCCAACTTCACAAAGTGGGGGTGTCTGGTTTATTGGGCGCCAGACCCCATGTATCTTGTCGTCATTTAGAAGCTGGGGC
>NW_011492978.1:9237-10266 GCF_000754665.1 Bison bison bison | reverse complement strand
GGAGGGGGTGGGGGAGGGTGGCTCCTGCCAGTGCTGGGTTCAGGCTGCTGGGTGCCGTCAAACAAGCACTAAAAATCCCTGCCTGCATAGCGGCAGAAACTCATCCACCATCCTTAATTCCCTTTTAGGAATGCATCGAATTTCAATCACTGTTCAGAAAATTTCTTCTGAGTATCACAACATAAACCATACTGTGAAGCTTGGAATGGCTCTTTTGGTACTTCTGCCACATTTATCTGATAAATGTGAGTTTTGTTTACAATGAACCTCACCTGCCACTTTATCCTTCATTTCACTCTCGAGCCATCCACCCACTGCTGTGAGCCATTTTGCCAGGACCAAGTTTCTTTCTGTCCAAGACCATGGTCTTTCAAACCAAGACCATGGTTTCTTTCTGTCCATAAGGCAGATTCTTTGTTATTTTCTGCCTCCTTGCTGGAAGTCTTAAAGCCTTCCATCCACTAAGCTCACATTCAGGAGCAGATTAACACCCAGGGAGGCAGGTTTTTGCTGGAGGCAGTGAGGGTTAGCCAGACATGGTGGCATGGTGACACTTAAAGCAGGCAGGTGTCTACTCCAGTGACAGCACACCCGCCTTCTCAGAGTAGTTTTCTTGCCACATGTGCGGGTTTCTCCACAGCCCTGAGCTGCAGTGAATCCTGCACCAAGCCAGCATCGTTTCCAGCCTCCGCTTTGCCACTGGCTCTTTGGAGCTGTCCTCGAGCAGGCAGCTTTGTGTGTGGCCCCAGCAGAGATGAGTGTAGATGCTCCTGAACTTGCAAGAGGAGAGGGGTGGCTAGGACTGGAAGGTTGTGTCTCCCCCTTGCCCCTTCTCTCCTCCCCCTCTTCCCCTTCTCCCCTCCCTTCTTCCCCTCTGGTCCCTTCTTCCAAGCCCCCTTCCCTCCTTGAGAGCTCTTCCTTGGACATAAACTCTGTATGTTCAAGGATGTCTGTCTTACTGGAGAACCTTTGTTCCCCCTCCCCACTTCTCGCCTCTGCTCCCCTTCTCTTTCTCCCCCTCCCTTCTCC
>NW_011492978.1:5446-5846 GCF_000754665.1 Bison bison bison | reverse complement strand
CAGCTCCTGGTGACCCCATGGACTGTAGCACATCAGACTTCCCCGTTCATTACCATTTCATGGAGTTTGATCAAATTCATGTCCATCAAGTTGCTGATGCCTTCCAACCATCTCATCCTCTGTCACCTTCTTCTCCTCCCACTTTCAAGCTTTCCCAGCATCAGGATCATTTCAATGAGTCAGTTCACATCAGGTGGCCAGAGTAGTGGACCTTCAAATTCAGCATCAGTTCTTCCAATTCACAGTTGATCTCATTTAGGATGGGCTGGTTGGATCTCCTTGCAGTCCCAGGGACTTTCAAGAGTCTTCTCCTAGTGTCTGTACGGTGGTGCTTTTGCTGATTTAAAAAAAACTTAATAAAAAGGGCGTTTGCAGTTTTGTTCTCCTCCATCCTGGGCAC
>NW_011492978.1:4192-5346 GCF_000754665.1 Bison bison bison | reverse complement strand
TAATTCCTTTTTTAAAAAATGAATTTTCAGTATATAGATCCATTCTTAATTTTCAGTGGTATCCTAGCATTTCTAACATTTGTGATCCAAACCTCTTCCTTGAAAAAAAAAATACACTAACTTCCATGTAAAATTAGTTCTAATTATGAAGTATACTGAGATTCCCTTGTGGTTCAAAGGGCAAAGAGTCTGCCCACAGTGCAGGAGAACTGAGTTTGATCCCTGGGTCAGGGAGATCCCCTAGAGAAGGAAATGGCAACCCACTCCATTATTCTTACCTGGAAATCCCATTGACAGAGGAGCCAGTGGGCTACAGTTTCTTTTTCAAACTGAGATTAATTTTGGTGTGCACTTTGTGGAAAAAGTTTCAGGGAACCCTCCTTAGATGATAATTTGATTTGGAAACTAGATAAGCTAGTGTTTTACTAGTCAACACTATAGCTTTTCAGCATTCATGTGGAAGGAATACTAGGCCATATTAAAAATGAAACTTCAGGTAATTTCCTGGTGGTCCAGTGGTTGAAATCTGTGCTTCCAATGCATAGGGCCTAGGTTTGATCCCAAATCAGGAACTAGGATCATGCATGACACACAGCCAAAATGAAGACATTTTAGAAGAGTGACAGTGGCATGGAGAAATGTTCACCCAACCCAGCAGGCTGCAAAGAGAAAGACCCCACCAAGTCTTTAGGACTTTTTGAACTATCTGAAACAGGGGGAAAGAAATGCAGAGAGGTGTTATTCAAGGTCATCTTTAGGTTATGGGTTACTCTACTTTATTGTCTTACCTGCCTTCTAGTTTTTAAATGTGCCACATTTTATACATGCACATATTTTTTTGTAAGATGTCCAAGCTGCAATAGACTCTGAAGCAGAAATGATGTCTCTCCTATTTCCTGGGGTGACCAGTCACACTGTTAGTCTCCCAATGGGCATGGTTTGGATTCAGTACCATTCCGTTTGCAGAGCTGCTGGAGTTCAGAGCTCCCCACACCAGCGGGGTGAGCACTCCCCTGCAATGGCCAGATCTGTGCTCTTTTCTCCCGAACATCACTGCCCGCATGGCTTTGCATATCTCTAGACTGAGTTATCCCATCCTCCTCTCTTCCAGAAAGGGACCGATGGCTTTTCTGGTCTCCCACAGCCAAGCTGGC
>NW_011492978.1:0-899 GCF_000754665.1 Bison bison bison | reverse complement strand
GTTCATGGGCAGTCAAGTCAACTTTCCGCGTTTGTGGCACCCATGGATTTTTTTTCCCTCGTTAATTATTTGAGTAATTAGAAGGTTTGTGTTATAAATACTTTCTTGGTTTTCATTAATATTCATTATTGCATAAGAATCTTTACTGTTCTTAACTTTTGGAAGAATGTTTGACATGCATCAGGTACTTAGAGACTCAGTTGTGGCCTTTAGCTCCTATTTGAAGATGTCCATGGCAAGGCTACACCTGTCCTAAATTGCAGGAGGAGGAGAGGCATATGTGCACCATCTCCTCACCCAGCAGCTTGCACCGGAGGCTCTGTGACATTCATAATGGCAGCTGCAAAGATTTGCAACACCTGGGCATGTGCGGTCAAACCATAATAAGCCATCATGGATGGTGGTGACCATGGTGGGGACAGGGAAGTCTCCTGCCAAATTCAGAAGCCCTGGTAGGCATTGACTGGAGCCCACTGGTCTAGAGCATAATGATGCCCACCATGGGGATGCTTAGATGACTTCAGACACTCTGACAGGGTTAGGGCAATATGTGTTCACTGGTCCCCATTAAGGCTTTCATGGTGGCTCAGGTGGCAAAGAATCTTCCTGCAATGCCAAAGACTGGGGTTCAGTCCCTGGGTTGGAAAGATCTCCTGGAGAAGGGAATGGCAACCCCGTCCAGTATCCTTGCCTGGAGAATCCTATGGACAGAGAGGAGCCCGGTGGGCTGCAGTCCAAGGGGTTTGTAAGAGTAAGCTAAGACTGAGTGACAAACACACACACACACACACACACACACACACACACACACACATGCACACAGACACAGTCCCAACTGAACTCTGACAACTCAGAGCAATACATGTCCAGTGGTCCCAGTTAGGGCTTCCCTGGTGGCT
>NW_011492977.1:10088-10613 GCF_000754665.1 Bison bison bison | reverse complement strand
CCTTCTGGAACACACAGAAATTCACAGAGTTGGGTAGAGTAGAGAGGGGTTAGGGAGGAGACACAGGCGACCTGGTGGAGAATAAGGAGAGTCCAAAGGGAGAGAGAGCAGTTAAGCCAGTAATCTCGTTCCCTAGTGAAAAATGGGTACTGAAGATTGGGTTCTTAAAGGTACAAAATTGGTAACAAATACATAAAAGCAAAAATTAAAAATCTAGGGTAGAGTTTGGAATTTTAAAAATACGATGTTAAAGAAAAGAAGAATGAAAAGAAAGAGAGAAAAAACGAACAAACAAAAACAAACAAGGTCGCGAAAATTATAAAGAAAATATAGGTACAAAATTGATAACTAATACCAAAAAGCAAAAGTTAAAAATACTAGAGTAGAGTTTGGAATTTCAAAATACAATGTTAAAAAAAAGAAGAAGAAAAAGAAAGATAGAAAAAAACAAAACAGAAACAAACAATTCGACAAAAATTATAAAGAAAATACAGGTACAAAATTGATATCAAATACCAAAAAGAC
>NW_011492977.1:9111-9988 GCF_000754665.1 Bison bison bison | reverse complement strand
GAAAGAAGTATGAGATGATATCAAGTTGTATAATGATGACAAGTTATAGAATGGCTTGCATTGAACAATACCATTTTGAGGGGAAAAAACCCACAGTGAAACTGATTTTTTAAAAAAAAGACTACATTTGGTTTTTTTCTTAATATATATATATTTTATTGAACTATAGCTGACTTACAACGTTTCAGGTACACAGCAAGGTGATTCAGTTATACATATACACATATATTATTTTTCAGATTATTTTCTATTATAGGTTATTACAAGTTATTGATTATAGTTCCCTGTGAAAGTGTTAGTCGCTAAGTCCTGTCCGACTCTTTGCGACCCCGTAGACTGTAGCCTGCCAGGCTCCTCTGTCCATTGGATTCTCCAGGCAAGAATACTGGAATGGGTTGCCATTCCCTTCTCCAGGGAATCTTTCCAACCCAGGGATCGAACCTGGGTCTCCTACATTGCAGGCAGATTCTTTACCATCTGAGCCACCTAAACCTTTGTTGCTTGTTGCATATCTTTTTTTAAACTAGAGATGTAGCATTCTATTCATTCTAAGTCAAACAAGTGGAATAAAAATGTCAAAAATTTTAGTTAGGCAAAAATTCTTAAGTTTTCTAAAAAAAAATTTCATATATATATATACTATACATACTATTTACATATATGCATGCAAAAGCTTTTCTACTACACTTGATAAAGGCTTGAGAAAGACCATCAAACAAAAGAAGAAAGCGAGAAATTGGAAAGCATAAACTAACTGAAATGGGAGCACTGAATATGAAATAGAAAAAGTGAAACAAACTAGATAAAAGTAAAAGATCATAATATAGAAAAAATGACATTTGTGTATGTCCTCTTTATTTGTCTCTACTAAGTTTGG
>NW_011492977.1:4340-6161 GCF_000754665.1 Bison bison bison | reverse complement strand
TACTAAGTATAATTCACAGCATAGCCACCCAGCCTCCCAAAAAAAACAAAAAAAAAAAACAAAAAAAAATTTAAAGGCTCCAAACTTAAAAAATAAAAAAAAGTAAGTAAAGACAAAGAGTGATAGTCACTTTGTACACTAGAAAAATTCAATTAATCACAGAAAAAAGACAGTAATTGATGAATGAAAGAACCAAAAAGGTATGGCATGTGGAAAGTAAGAAAATGTCAGGAAAAATATTTCCTTGGAAGTAATCACCACAATACCAATGTATAAAACTTTTCTATGAAAAGACAGATTGGCAAAGGGGATTAACACAAATGTTACCCACTATATGTTATCTACAAGAGCCTTGCCTTGTATCCAAAGACAGATAGTTTGAAAACAAAAGGATGGACAATGGTATTCCATGCAAATCATCCTAAAGTGATAGATGCACTGGCTATACTGATATCAGATGAAATAGATTTTAACAAGAGTGTTTTTTTTTTTTTTTAAACAGAATGCCAAAAAAGGATTTCTGTGTTTTTAAAAGGATCAGTAAGAGGAGATGTAACAGTTATTTATCCATATAGTCCTAACAGACTCCCAGAACACATAAAACAGTAAATGACAGAACTGAACGGAGTACATAGTTCTCAGTAATTCCTGGAGACTTCAATACTCTCTTTTCAATGAGGGATAGGCAGACAGACCGAAGACCAATAATGAAATTAAGGAAGGAACCGCTAGAACTAATTAACATCTGTAGAGCACACAGCCCAGAAAATCACATGTGTTAGGGAAGCTGCAGCAAAGGAGAAGGAAAGTTTGCTACCCTTGCTTGAAACGGATACACGTGAGAAGCAACCAGGAAGCATTATTCACAATTCTTCCATTGTGGGTGGCCTGGAGCTATGCTTTTCCACAACTCTTTAGAAAGCCAACCTGAACCTGCCCTGTGGGCTCCTTTCTGGATGATTGCCCCATGATCTACCTGCTACTGCATTCCATGATCCATCTGCAATGACCAGCCTACACACACTACACTGGAATTCTTATCTCCAAAGGCTCTAGGCTGCCCCCCAGAAAGTGGGAATCAACCGTGGAGCAGTTAAGAAACTATGTCATCAGCACTCCCTGTCACTACTGGCTGAACACTCCCTTGGCTTCCACTCTATGGATTAATTGATGATCCCTAGCCTCAGAGTGCATGCTGGGAGGGGCTACCCAGTGCCACTCAGGCCAGGATACAGTCAATTACACACAGTTCCTGACTCAGGTGCTAGAACAATAAGTTAGGGTGGGAAAAGATGGCTGAGGTTGAGAGAGACGACAGAATAGGCACAAGCCAAAGCACAATCCAGGCACCTTTGGCAGTTTCAACCCAGGTTGCCTTCACCTTAAACTAAAAAAACAAAAATTTAGTTAGCAAAGGAGAAGTGAGTTAAAGCTGTCCAGGGTCATGGTTGGGCCATCCTGTTGTGACAACTAAAGTTCTGTTTATCTCCCATCCACTGCACTAATAAAGGAGGGATCCCCTACCCTAAGTAGTGTGAGATGGCCAAGCATGCAACACTGGATAGATGGACAGCGAGCTGTTTGTGAGTCTCATGGACTAACAGCTGGCCGGGGGTGGGGGTGGCAACAGGAAACGCCAAGCAGAGCAATGAGGGTGTGGGACTTAAGAGGACAGTTCACCTGCAGGGACCATGGGAAATAAATGTTGTAGTAACAAGAGGATGGGGCACACCCACGTTCCCACACGAGGAGATGATTGTCCTATTGGAATACTGCACTGGCTGGCAGGGAAGTAGAACTTGGTGGCTGGGGGAATGGGTG
>NW_011492977.1:0-555 GCF_000754665.1 Bison bison bison | reverse complement strand
ACATGACATGACTGAGTGACTTTCACTTTCACTTTTCAGCAAATGCTGAAATGCATGCTTTAGGAAAACTCTTTGAACATAATACCAGGGAACGAAATAGAGGAATACTTGAAGATATCCCTAAACTTTTAAAAGATGCCCCATAGTGTTAAGGGAGCTACTGAAGAGAGCCAATAGATGTATTTGCCTCAAGAATTTTATGATTGCGGTGTTTCAGTGCTCCAGATCATAGCAGCCATTCTCCTAAAGTATCCCCTAGTGGGCATAGGCACTTGGACATATGGCTCATAAAGTTAAACTGAGTCTTTGTCACTTAGAAATGGGCTTCACAGCTTGGGACCCAATGGACTATCCCCATTGAAAATCTGAGTATGAGTTAGCTAAAACAAAACAAGGCCGGTGTAAGGGGTGAAATCTATAATGCATAAGTTCTATATAGGGCAAGGTTGATTATCTTCACTGTGTCTCCTACTAAAGGCCATAACTCCCAAATACCATCTCCTGGGGGATGGAGTGGGTAAACATTTAAATATATGCATTTGGGAGGGGGTGTCA
>NW_011492976.1:18533-20837 GCF_000754665.1 Bison bison bison | reverse complement strand
AGGAAGAGGACTGAAAGCCTCCCCACCAGCTGTAAAAGCTGCAGATTAACCCCACATGATTAACTAGGCAGACTCGTGCCTATAGGCATAGACTGTGCCTATGGAATATGTAAAAAGACAGTGAGAGTTCCCATAAAAGAAAACACACTAGCTCTGGCAGCTGTGGACTTTAGAGACAAGAACGTGCAGGAGTAGGACCAGATTAGAGTCTGAGCTGTCCCCAAAACAAGTCCAGAGACCAGTCGAGTATTGGAGGACATCCTAGGGAGGGGTAAATGGACTGTGACTTAGTGAGGGAAAGGACACTTACAGCTGAGATCTGAGAAAAAAAATTTATTATTATTATTATATTTTGATTTGTTCTATAGTTGGTTCTGGATCTTTTTCTTCTGTTTTCCCCCTAAGTTGCTGAGGTTGTTGATTTTACTATTATTATTAACACTATTTAAGCTTTAGAGAAAAAAAAAAATTAACCACGCTTTTTTTTTTTATTTCCTTTATATATTCCTACCTCTACATTGGCCTTTTGCAGTTTGGTGGGGTAATTTTTAAACTTTTTATTTTGCTTTTTAAAATTTTCTCTTGTTTTGTTTATTTGTTTTTCTTACTGTTCTGTGCTTGCTGTAGCTATTCTTTTCACATATATAAATCTTTTTATATACTTGTATTTAATTTTGCTTTTCTATATATTTTCTAGTTTCTGTTCTTCCTTTTATTTCTTCTCTTCACCATGTTTCTTAGTTTGTTTTGTTTTCTTTGCTTTATTCCTCAGTTGGTGCTCTGTTTTGGTTTTGTTTTCTCGTTTGTGTTTTAGTAAGTTTTGTCTCTATTTGGATAATATTTTTGGTATCATTTGCTCACCAGGTCACTCTTGTACTTTCTTTTCTTTGGACTGTTTTGGTTTTGTGTATGTGTGAGTGTGTGTGAGTGTGTGTGTATGTTCCATTGTTTTAGTTATTATTTGTCTAATTTTGTATTTACCATTTGTCTGGGTTTGTCTTTTGTTTTTATGTGTTGTTTGTTTGTTCTTGTGTGTTTGTTTTAATCCCCTTTGTGCATGCATGCATGTGTGCTAAGTTGCTTCATTTTTGTTCAACTCTTTGCGACCCTATGGACTGTAGCCTCCCAGGTTCCCCTGTCCATGGGATTCTCCAGGCAAGCCTAATAGAGTGGGTTGCCATGACCTCTTCCAGGGGATCTTCCAGACTCAGGAAATGAATCCACATGTCTTACATCTCCTGCATTGCCAGGCCAGTTCTTTACCACTATGGTCATCTGAGCAGCCCTTAATCCCCTTTATTGTCATAAAAAAATGACATGTGAAATCTCAGTTCTCCAACCAGCAATCCAGCCTGATCCCTTGGAGTCAGGGTGCAGAACCCAGGACCCTAGACTACCAGAGAACTCCTAACCCCAGGTAGTATTAATTAGTGAGTGCTCCCATGAAGGCCTCCACCTGTATATAAGACCCAGCATCACCCAATTGCCAGAATCACACAATACAGGATGTGTCACCCAAACAGCAAGCAAGAAAAACAACAACAACAACAATCATCAGCGTACAGGATTCTTACAGATACCCCCAAAATATACCACCTTGCACAGCCCTGCCCATCAGAGACGGGAAAAAAAAAAAAAACTGACCTTCTCCCACACGAATGCAGGCACAAGTCACTCCTAATTAAAGCCTATACAAACCACTAGACCAACCTTATCCACCAAGAGCAGAAAACTAAAGGATGAAGGAGTAAAACCCTAAATCCTAAGAAATGGAGACATCAAGTACAGTAAGTTAGAAAAATTGAAAAGACAGAAACGTTATGCAAATGAAGGAAGAAAGTAGAAACTCAAAACATCAAGTACAGTAAGTTAGAAAAATTGAAAAGACAGAAACGTTATGCAAATGAAGGAAGAAAGTAGAAACTCATAAGATCAAATAAATGAAGAGGAAATAGCAAATTATCTGAAAAAGAATTCAGGGTAATGATAGTAAAGATTGTCAAAACCTCAGAAATAAGATTGAGAAAATTCAAGAAAAAAATACAAATTTAATAAGGACTTGAAGACATAAAGGATAAACAAACAGACAAATGACACAATTACTGAAATTAAAAACATTCAGGATTCTAGAAGGAATCAATATCAGAATAACTGAGGTATATGAATGGATATATGAAAGCGACTTCACTTTCACTTTTCACTTTCATGCATTGGAGAAAGAAATGGCAACCCACTCCAGTGTTCTTGCCTCCAGAATCCCAGGGATGGGGGGAGCCTGGTGGGCTGCCATCTATGGGGTCGCAC
>NW_011492976.1:15115-16472 GCF_000754665.1 Bison bison bison | reverse complement strand
AGACCTCTTATCTTTGACAAAGGAGGCAAGAATATACAATAGGGAAAGACAGTCTCTTCAAAAATTGATTATGGGAAAACTGGACAGCTATTTGTACAAGAATGAAATTAGAACACGTCTCAACATGATACACAAAAATAAATTCAAAATGGATTAAAGCCCTAAATATAAGACCAGAAAGTATAAAACTGTCAGAGGAAAATATAGGCAGAACACCATATAACTTAAGTCACAGAAGGATGCTCGATGGCTCACCTCACAGAGTAATGGAAATAAAAACAAAACAAATAAACAACAACAAAAAAAAAATAAACAAGTGGGACCTAATTAAACTTAAAAGTTTTTGCACAGCAAAGGAAACTATAAACAAAGTGAGAAGACAATCTTCAAAATGGGAGAAAATAATGGAAAATGGGAAAACTGACAAAGTTTTA
The DNA here is from genome assembly GCF_000754665.1 of Bison bison bison. Taxonomy (NCBI): domain Eukaryota; kingdom Metazoa; phylum Chordata; class Mammalia; order Artiodactyla; family Bovidae; genus Bison; species Bison bison. Next base: position 16,038 of record NW_011492976.1, on the reverse strand, counting down.
ATTTCCAAAATATACCATGCAGCTCATTCAACTCCATACCAGAAAAACAAACAACCCAATAAAAAAAAGTGGGCAAAATACCTTAACAGACACTTCTCCAAAGGAGACATAAAGATGACTAATAAACACATGAAAAGATGCTCAACACCATACATTATTACAGAAATATAAATCAAAGTTACAATGAAATATCACCTCCCCCAGAAACAATGACCATTGTCAAAAAAATATACAAACAGTAAATGCTGGAGAGGGTTTGAAAGAAAGGGAATCCTCTTGCACTGTTGGTGGGAATGTAAATTGATACAGCCACTACGGAAGACAGTCTGGAGATTCCTTTAAAAACTAGGCATAAAACTACCATATAACCCAGTAATCCCACTACTAGGCATAAACCCTGAGGAAATAATTGAAAAAGACACTTGTACCCCAATGTTCACTGCAGCACTCTTTACAATAGCTACAACATGGAAGTAAAATAGACGTCCATGGATAGATGAATGCATAAAGAAGCTGTGGTACATTTATAAATGAAATACTACTACTACGACTAAGTCCAACTCTGTACGACCCCATAGACGGTAGCCCACCAGGCTCCTCCATCCCTGGGATTCTCCAGGCAAGAACACTGGAGTGGGTTGCCATTTCCTTCTCCAATGCATGAAAGTGAAAATTGAAAGTGAAGTAGCTCAGTCCTGTCCAACTCTTAGCGACCCCATGGACTGCAGCCTTCCAGGCTCCTCCATCCATGGATTTTCCAGGCAAGAGTACTGGAGTGGGGTGCCATTGCCTTCTCCATATACATGGGATATTAGTCATAAAAAGGAACACATTTGAGTCAGTTCTAATGAGATGGCTGAACCCAGAACCTATTATACAGGGTGAAGTAAGTCAAAAAGAGAAACACAAATACTGTATGCTAT
>NW_011492976.1:14391-15015 GCF_000754665.1 Bison bison bison | reverse complement strand
TATACTAATGGCTGATCATGTTGATATATGGCAGAAACCAACACAATATTGTAAAGCAATTACCCTAAACTTTAAATAAATTTTTAAAATAATAATAAAAATTGAATTCATTTCAAGCATCTTTTCTGACCATAACTGTATAAGATTAGATATCAACTAAAGTAAAAGAACTGTAAAAAAAAAAAAATGCAAACACATATACACTAAACAATGTACTTCTGAATAACCAACAAATCACTGAAGAAATCAAAAAGGAAATCAAAAAGTACCTAGAAACAAATAACAATGAAAACACAGAAATTCAAAAATGATGGATTGCAGTAAAAGCAGTGCTAAGAAGGAAGTTTATGGAAATACACACCTACCTCAAGAATCAACAGTAAACATCAAATAAACAACCTAAACTTACACCTAAAGCAACTTAAAAAAAAAAGAACACAAACTCCCAATTTAGAAGGAAAGAAATCATGAATATAAGAGTAGAAATATTATTAAAAAGAAATGAGTGTGATCATAGCAAAGATGAATAAAACTAAAAGCTAATTCTTGAGAAGATAAAATTGACAAACCATCAGCCAGAGTCGTCAAGATAAAGGAGAGAAGACTTGAATCAATAAAATTAGA
>NW_011492976.1:13770-14291 GCF_000754665.1 Bison bison bison | reverse complement strand
CAATTCACTCCAATATTCTTGCCTGGAAAATCCCCATGGACAGAGGAGCCTGGTGAGCTACAGTCCATGAGTTCACACAAAGTCATACATGACTGAGTGACTAAGCAAAAGGAGACAAAAGGGCTTTATACAGAAAACTATATGATGCTGATAAAAGAAATCAAAGACAACATAAACAGATGGAGAGATAGTTAATATTCCTCAGTTGGAAGAAACAATATTGTGAAAATGACTATACTTACAATTGCAATCTACAGACTCAATGCAATCCCTATCAAATTATCAATGGCATTTTTCACAGAACTAGAACAAAAAACATTTTCAATTCATATGGAAACACAAAAGACCCCGAATAGCCAAAGCACACTTGAGAAAGAAGAATGGAGCTGGAGAAATAAATCCTCTGACCTCAGACTGCACTACAAAGCTACAGTCATCAAGACAGTATGGTACTGGCACAAAAACAGAAATATAGATCATCGGAACAAGGTAGAATGTCTAGAGATAAACTCACACATCTA
>NW_011492976.1:11122-11885 GCF_000754665.1 Bison bison bison | reverse complement strand
GAAATAAAAATAAAAAGTACAATGAGGTATCACCTCATACCAATCAGACTGGCCATCATTGAAACATCTACAAACAATAAATGCTGGAGAGGATGTGGAGAAAAGAGAACCCTCCAACACTGCTTGTGGGAATGGAAACTGATAGAGCCTTTATGGAGAACATCATGCTAATTTCTTAAAAAATGGAAGCCCAAATCTACCACATGACCCAGCAATCCCATTACTAGGCCTATACCCTGAGAAAGTCTCATTTCTAAAAAAAAAAAAAAAAAAGACACCCTAATGTTCATTGCAGTACTATTTACAATAGTCAGGGCAAGGAAGCAACCTAGATGTTTCTCTACAGATGAACAGATAAAGAAAATGTGGTACATAAAATCAATGGAATATTACTCAGCCATAAAAAAGAGTGAATTTCCATCAGTTCTATTAAGGTGGATGAACCTAGAGCTTATAACATAGGATGAAGTAAGTCAGAAAAACAAATATTGCATATATATAGACTCTATGAAAATTATATTGATGAATGTATTTCCAGGGAAGTCATGGAGATGCAGATGTAGAGAACGGACTTGTGGATACCATAGGGGAAAGAGAGTGTAGGACAAAAGGAGAAAGTAGCAGTGACAATATACAGTAACATGTGTAAAATATATATCTGGTGAGAAATTACCATATAATACAGTAAGCCCAGCCTGGCACTCTGTGATGCCTTAGAAGGGGATATGCGGGAGAAAGAGAGGCACAAGATGGAGAGGTTATA
>NW_011492976.1:10849-11022 GCF_000754665.1 Bison bison bison | reverse complement strand
ACAGCAAATCTTTGACTCATCTCCTAGAGTAGTGGAAATAAAAGCAAAGATAAACAAGTGGGATATAATAAAATTTAAAACATTTTGCCCACCAAATGAAACAATAAGCAAGATGAAAAGACAACACTCAGAATGGTAGTAAATAATTGCAAAGAAAACAACTGACAAAGGAT
>NW_011492976.1:9530-10749 GCF_000754665.1 Bison bison bison | reverse complement strand
CAGGCTCCTCTGTCCATGGGATTTTCCAGGCAAGAATGGGGTGTCATTCCCTCCTCCAGGGAGAAGAAACATACCTCAACATAAAAAAGGTCTATATACAGCAAACCAACAGCAAGCTATTCTCAGTGGTGAAAAACAAAGCATTTTCCTCTAAAACCAGGAACAACACAAGGGTGCCCACACTTGTCATTATTATTCAACATAGTTTTGGAAGTCCTAGCCAGGGAAATTTAGGGAAATAAAAGGAATACAGATTGGAAAAAAAAGATGTAAAACTCTCACTGTTTGCAGGTGATGTGATAATACACATAATACCCTAAAGATGCCACAAGAAATTTTCTAGAGCTAATCAATGAAAATAGTAAAGTTGGCAAGACACAAAACTAATACACATAAATTACTTGTATTCCTATATACTAACAATGAAAAATCAGCAAAAGAAATTAAGGAAAAAATCCCATTCACCTTTGCAACAAAAAGAAGAAAATGCTAAGGAATATACCTACCCAAAGAGACAAAAGACTTTTTTGGAGAAGTCTCTAAGACAATGATGAAAGAAATAAAAGAAACAGAGATATATACCATATTCTTGCATTGGAAGAATCAATATTCTTAAAAAGCACTGTACTATCCAAAGCAATCTACAGATTCTATGCAATATCATACTACCAATGGTGTTTTTCACAGGATTAGAAGAAAAAATTTCACAATTCATATGAAAACAAAAAAGACTCTGAATAGTCAAAGCAATCTTAAGAAAGAAAAATGGACTTGGAGGAATCAAACTTCATGATGTTAGACTCTACTACAAAGTCACAGGAATAAAGATAGTATGATACTGGCACAGAAACAGAAATACAGATCAATGGAACAAGATACAAAGCCCGGAGATAAACCCACACATCTATGGGCACCTTATCTTTGACAAAGTAGGCAAGAATATACAATTGAGTAAAGACAGTCAAAAAGTGGTGCTGAGAAAACCAGACAGCCACATGTAAAATAATGAAATCAGAACATGTCCTAATACCATACATAAAAATAAACTCAAAATGGATTAAAGACTTAACTGTGAAGCCATAAACTATGAAACTCTTAGAGGAAAACAAAGGCAGTACACTCTTTGACATAAATCACAGCAAATCTTTGACTCATCTCCTAGAGTAGTGGAAATAAAAGCAAAGATAAACAAGTGGGATATAAGATCGGAAGAGCACAC
>NW_011492976.1:5181-8087 GCF_000754665.1 Bison bison bison | reverse complement strand
TCTGAGTATTCCAGATTGTAGAGACCACATAGGGAATTGATTACTGGCTAGATTGCTCTCTCCCCTTTTGATTCCCCCTCTTCTCCTCCTGGTCATCTCTATCTCGCTCCTCCCTCTTCTCTTCTCCATATAACTCTGTGAACCTCTCTGGATGTCTCTCACTGTGGAGAATCTTTTCACCATTACTCTAGATGTTTTATCATCTGTGCCATATGGATGGAGAAGTCTTCAGGCTACTATAAGAATAAGACTGAAAGCCAGAAGCAGGAGGCTTAAATCCAAAACTTGAGAACACCAGAAAACTCCTGACTCCAGGGAACATTAATTGACAAGAGCTCATGCAAAAGCCTCCATACCAAGACTGAAACCAAGTTTCACCCAAGAGCCAACAAATTTCAGAGCAAGAAATACCAGGCTAACTCTCCAACAATGCAAGAACATAACCCTGAGCATTAAAACACAGGTGGCCAAAAGTCACACCAAACCTAAAGACATGTCAAAACCCACTACTGGACACTTCATTGCACTTCAGAGAGAAGAGATCCAGCTCCACTCACCAGAACACCTACGTAAGCTTCCCTAAACAGGAAATCTTGGCAAGCCCTCATCCAACCCCACCCACATGGAGGAACCTCCACAATAAAGAGAAACCACAAACTTCTAGCCTACAGAAAGGCCACCCCAAACCGAGCAATCTAAACAAGATGGAAAGGCAGAGAAATATTCACCAGGTAAAGGAACATGATAAATGCCCATCAAACCAAACAAAATAGGAGGAAACAGGGACTCTACCAGAAAAATAATTCAGAATAATGATAGTAAAAATGATCCAAAATCTTGAAAACAAAATAGAGTTATAGATAAATAGTCTAGAGATAAGGACTGAGAAAATGCAAGAAATGTTTAACAAGGACCTAGAAGTAATAAAAAAGAGTCAATCAATAATGAATAATGCAATAACTGAGATAAAAAAAAAACACTCTACATGGAACCAAAAGTAAAATAACTGAGGCAGAAGATAGGATAAGTGAGGTGGAAGATAGAATGGTGGAAAAATATGAAGCAGAGAGGATTAAAGAATTAAAAGAAATGAGGACAACCTTAGAGATTTCTGGGACAATGTCAAATGCTGCAACATTCAAATCATAGGAGTCCCAGAAGAAGACAAAAAGAAAGGCCATGAGAAAATACTTGAGTTGATAATAGTGGAAAACTTCCCTAAAATGGGGAAGGAAATAGCCACCCAAGTCCAAGAAACCCAGAGAGTCCCAAACAGGATAAACCCAAGGCAAAACACCCCAATACACAAATTAATCAAATTAACAAAGGTCAAACACAAAGAAGAAATATTAAAGCACCAAGGGAAAAACAACAAATAACACACAAGGGGATTCTCCTAAGGAAAACAGCTGATCTTTCAGTAGAAATTCTTCAGGCCAGAAGGGAATAGCAGGACATATTTAAATGATGAAAGAGAAAAACCTACAACCCAGATTACTGTATCTAGCAAGGATCTCATTCATATATGAAGGAGAAATCAAAAGCTTTACAGACAAGCAAGAGCTGAGAGAATTCATCACCACCAAACCAGCTCTTCAGCAAATGCTAAAGTATTTTCTCTAGATAGGAAAAACAAAAAAGGTGTATAAACTTGAACCCCAAATAACAAAGTAAATGGCAACAGGATCATACTTATCAATAATTACCTTAAATGTAAATGGGTTGAATGTTCCATTCAAAAGACAAAGACTGGCTGAATGGATACAAAAACAAGACCCCTATATATGCTGTCTATAAGAGACCCACCTCAAAATAAAGGACACACACAGACTGAAAGAGAAGGACTGGAAAAAGATATTTCATGCAAATGGAGACCAAAAGAAAGCAGGATTAGCAATACTCAGATAAAATAGACTTTGAAATAAAGGCCAAGAAAAGAGCCAAAGAAGGACACTACATAATGATCAAAGGATCGATCCAAGAAGAAGATACAACAATTATAAACATATATGCACCTGAAATAGGAGCTCTGCAACATGTAAGGCAAAAGCTAAAAAATATGAATGGGGAAATGACCAATAGCACAATAACAGTGGGAGACTTTAATACCTCACTCACACGTATGGATAGATCAACTAAACAGAAAATTAGCAAGGAAACACAAACTTTAGTTGATACAATGGACCAGTTAGACATAATTGATATCTATAAGACACTTCATCCCAAAATAATTAATTTCACATTTTTTCTGAAGTGTACATGGAACCTTCTCCAGGGTAGTCATATCCTGGGCCATAAATCTAGCCTTGGTAAATTAAAAACATTGAAATCATTTCAACCATATTCTCTGATCACAATGCAGTAAGATTAGATGTCAACTACACGGAAAAAAAAAAAAAAAAAACTAGTTAAAATACAAACCTATGGAGGCTAAACAACACGCTTCTGAATAACCAACACATCACAGAAGAAACCAAAAAAGAAATAAAAATATGCATAAAAATGAATGAAAATGAAAACACAACAACCCAAAATCTATGGGATTCAGTAAAAGCAGGGCTAAGGGTAAGGTTTATAGCAATACAAGCTTACCTTAAGAAACAAGAGAAAAATCAAGTAAATAAGCTAACGCTACACCTATAGCAACTAGAAAAGGAAGAAATGAAGAACCCTATGTTTAGCAGAAGGAAATAAATCATAAAATTAGGGCAGAAATAAATAAAAAAGAAACAAAGGAGACCATAGCAAAACATCAACAAAGCTAAAAGCTGGTTCTTTGAGAAGATAAATAAAATTGACAAACCATTAGCCAGACTCATCAAGAAACAAAGGGAGAAGAATCAAATCAACAAAATTAGAAATGAAAATGGAGAAATCATAACATACAACATAGAAATAAAAAGGAT
>NW_011492976.1:0-2403 GCF_000754665.1 Bison bison bison | reverse complement strand
TATCAAATGGTAGTTTTAAAAAGTTATTTACACTATATATCCAGCTTCTCTCTAAATCTATGATTGTATTCAAAATCTTAAGAATGAAAATGAAACTCACCAAACCATGGTAATTTTGTTTCACTTTAAAACTACAAGCCTGAAATGGGCAACCAGTGCTATCCAACAGTCCTATTCTCTTTCCCTAGTTGGTTCATTCTCCCACTTGTTGAGGTTGCTATATTACATCTCCTCTCTCCTTCAACACCTTCCTCCTTCTGATTCTAAGCTGATTACCTTGCTTCTAGTTTCAGAAAAACAAAACCTATCAAAAGAGAACTTTCTTATTCTTTCAGCATGAGTTTTGTTTTTTGTTTTTTACCCTACTCGCACCTATACTTATATACTCTGCCTCCCCACCTGTTACTATGGATACTTTCTCCTTCTCCTAAAACCAATCTTTTACTTATACATGGGATTTCATTCTTGTTGCTTCTGTACCATCAAAAGTTTTCCTCTCTATTAAATATTTCCCACTAGCACTCAAACCTACTCTTGGATCTCCCATTATAAAGAAAAAACTACAGCAAAAGTACATTTACTTGTTCACAGTTTTAGAAAAGGCCTCCAAATAATTATAATCTCCCTGCCTCCACTTCATTCCCTGTCATCCTTTTGGACTCAACGCAATCAATCTTTTGATCTCAGGCTTGCATTAAAATATCTCTCATTAAGGTCACCCATAATCTTCATATTACCAAATCTCCAGTGGTCATCTTGATCTCTCAGCAGTATTTGTTACAATTAATCATTCTCTCCTTCTGAAAACACTTGTTTTATTTGGCTTTAATGACAAGAGGTTGTCCTTATTTTCCTCCTACCACACTGACTATTCCTTTTGCCTCCTTTACTTCTCTACTTCCCCAACACTAAACATTGGATTATACCAGTGCTGGTCCTTGAACTTACACTCTTCTATATCTACACTCATTCCCTACATGATTTTTCTGAGTTTTGTGGTTGTAAATACAATTTCTGATCTGATGAATTTATATTTCCATGTCTGAAATCCAAATTTCCAAATCTTACTATGTACTTGATATTAATATAATCACTTGAATATCTAAAATTTAATATTCTACAACAGAACTCTTAATTTCCATTCATAGCTCCACAAAATCTGGTCCTTCTCTGGTATTTTCCTTTTTAGTGATACCATTCACTTTATTGTTTAGGCTAAACTCCTTGGAACCATCCTTGTTTCTCTTTCTCTCATAACCAAAACACAACTCCTGAGTAAAATGTGTTAGTTTGGCATTTAAAATATATCTAGAATCTCTAGAAAAGCTAATGTAGATTCACATTTCCCTGTCACTTCAATCTAAATACTTTGGAAATAGTTAACAAATAGGATAACAAAATTTGTAGTGTGGCAAGAAGGTAGGCAGAACAGGGACCTCACATTTCAAAGAACATCAATGCTATAAGTTCCCTGAGTTTTCCTTTTATCTCCAAAATATCCAAGGTTGGGCACCTGAAGCTCTGAAATTCCAAACTGCAAATAGGAATAGAAAAAATAAATAAATATATAAAAATAGCTTTCTTTGGCCAAGGTATTAAGCAAAAGGAAGTTCAATAGAGGACCTAGTGAGGAGCCCCAACCTCTGCTTCACAACTGGACCACCAGAGGATGATTTGATCAGGACACAAGGCAGATGCAAAGCCTCCAGCAGAACAACATCCATTCCAAAACCAGGACATAAGCATGTAGACTGATAGGCCCACAATAGAAGCTTCAAAACCCCAGTGGGCATCGAACCTCTTACTTCACAATAAGCAGACCAACTTAACCAAAGCTCAACACTGATGGCAACTGCAGACTGACGTGCCTTCAGTGGAAGCAGTAAACCATTGGTCGACACAATTCCTATCCCATACCTGGGCACCACCGTCCCCAGTCCTCTATCCAGCAGCATGGAGAAGATGCAGTCATAGTGGCTTCTGTCTCAACCCCTTCAGGAGAAGGTGGTCCAATGACAGCAGTGGCCTAGGAAAAAGTTTAATGCTCTGGAAAGTGGCACCAATGTAGAAAGAACAGGAGCTGCAGCATCAAAAGAAGGAAACAGATCACAGTAGCACAAAAATGACTGAAAGTTAACATAGGAACTAAAGTCCACACAAGTAGACAAAACAAACAAACAAACAAACGAACAAAACATATTCTAAACTTAATAGGATGCTGTTGTTCAGGCTTTAACTTGTGTCCATGACTCTTTGCAACCCCACAGACTGCAGCACACCAGGCTTTCCTGTCCTTCACTATCTCCTGGAGTTTGCTCAAATTCATGTCCATTGAACTGGTGATGCTATCTAGCCACCTCTAACTCTGCTACCCTTTTCTCCTTCTGCCTTCAATCTTTTCCT
>NW_011492975.1:10220-11726 GCF_000754665.1 Bison bison bison | reverse complement strand
TAGCAACATTATAGCTATACAGCAATGGGGACTGGATGTCACTCCTGCGATCCAACATACACACCCCCACACGAACATGTACAAAGGTCGACAGAGAGGGTCATGTGATGAGCAACTACAGATGGGCTCCAGCTGCTGAAAGCAGCCTCTGGTTTATACCCAAGAGGGCATACAGTAGAGCTCAATGTCTATCAGATACCAGCAAGAAAATGGAAGCCCAAATTCCACAGCTGCAAGCTGAAGTCTACCAACAAAACAAACAATGGTCTTAGAAATGGTGTATCTCCCAGTCAGGATTTCAGATGAGAACACAGCTGGCCTTTATTACAGCCTCGTGAGACACTGGGCAGAAGAACTACTGAAGCCATGCCCAAACTTGTGACCTGTAGAAACTGTGATAATAAATGTGTGCTGTTTTAAGTCATGAGCTCTGTGGTAATTTGTTACACAGTATAGAGGTTTCCTATCACTGCTGTAACATATCACCACAAACGGTGATTTAAAACACACATTATCCTGGCAACACAGAAGGTATAAATCCTAAATCAAGGTGCTGGCAGGACTGCATTTCTTATGAAAGTTCTAGGGGAGAAGCAATACCCTTGTTTTTTGCCAGCTTCCAGTGGCCACTTGCATTCCTTGGCTCATGGCCCTTTTCTCCACTTACCTTTTCTTCTTTCATCTCATCTCTTACTTTGACTCATACCTTCCCACCTTCCTCTTATCCAGATGCTTGTGATTCCCCTGGGCCTACCAAGATAAACTGGAATTATCTCTAAAAATCATATCTTCAAAGTCCCTTTCACTGTGAAAGGTAACGTGTTCATAGGTTCTGGGTGTTAAGATATTGACATTTTGGGGGTCCATTATTCTGCCTGCTACTTGCTTCAATAGAAAACTAATACACTAAGTAGGGGACTGTTTTCTCCCATAATGTTCATCCCATTACAGCAACAAGCCCGCCCCTATGCCCCCTCTTCTCTGAAAAGTGAAAGTTGCTCAGTCGTGTCCGACTCTTTGGGACCCCATGGACTAAACAATCCATGGAATTCTCCAGGCCAGAATACTGGAGTGCGTAGACTTTCCCCTCTCCAGGGGATCCTCCCAATCCAGGAACTGAACCCAGGTCTCCCACTAGGTTCACATATTATTTCAACAAGTCACTTAACACCTTCTCTGAGTTCATTCTGGTGGATCACTAGTAGATTAAAAGCACATACCATAGAAAAAGTCTAAAAACCTCTCTTTTCCCAGTTTTCATGAGAAGGAGAGTGTATTTACATGGGAACAGAGCTGAGCATAACTGCTTCCCCGGTGGCACTAGTGGTAAAGAACCTGCCTGCCAGTTCAGGAAACATAAAAGACTTAGGTTCAGTCTCTGGGTTGGGAAGATCCTCGGAGGAGGAAATGGCAACCCACTCCAGTATTCTTGCCAGGAGAATAGAGAAGCCTGGTGGGCTATAGTCCATGGGGTTGCAAAGAGTCAGACATGACTGAAGTGACTTA